>NW_024537676.1:0-119864 GCF_016628075.1 Suillus paluster
TTCGGTTTCGCACTTTACTGCTACATCTCAGCTATCAAGCAATCCGGGCGCTTGAGTGGGGAATAGGTAAGATGAGAACTGGTCGCGAGACGTTTTATGTGGTTTCAGCTTGCCGCTTAGTGCAAGTGTGAGAACTCAGTAGCAGCTAGCGCCTGCAGTGATGCATAAAGATAAATGTTTGTCCAGACCTACTTCTCTTTCAAATCTACTTCGGAACACAACATAACTTAATTAAATAAGTACCGCGACGAAACTTGGAACAAAACATATTCTCTCGCCTGCAGAATTCCCAGTGTAAAGAAGTCATCTCCCGTGCTACACACTGCTGCTTGTTGACACATGCACGCGCTCCTGGAAAGCAATTGAAGTCATGGCGGTTGCTGCATCAGAGTCGTCCACGAGCTTAGCGTGATATTCTCTAACGCTAAGGATCAGGCCTCAGGCGTGGTCCCAGCACAAATAATTGCACAAGCAAGAAAATTTGACCGACACTAGACAAAATCTTATTTTGCAAGGAATATGAGTCCTATGGAAATGATGAACTCTAGTCACATGCAGAGGTCAGTGACAGATCGACATACCGCTGAAATTGTTGAAAACAAATAACCGAGCCAGAAACTTGAAGTAGCAGTAGTGCTAAGGTAACATGTGTGAAGCTTTAGCGAAAAAGGACAACCGCATTCACATTACGAGCTCACCTCGCAAAGTAGACCACGTGAGTTCTCATTAACACCGTGAAACAGTCCCCGATAATCCCTCCTGCAGATGATCGTCTCAGCTCACGAAAGTGCTTTACAGCAATCCAGACTGCGAGCCACAGTGCAAGGACCTCCCATACAATGGTGAGTATCCAAGTTATGGGCGTCAGAAGTTGGTCACTTTCCCCGTAGTCAATAGCACACTCATAGGTGCCGAAGAGAATGTACACCTCTGACATTCGTCAATGAGCCTCATGGTCTTCAGTATTCCACCCATAATTGAGCTTACCTCCTGAGGCATGCCTAGTTACTATTTCGTTGATCACTCCATTGGCGATGGTGACAGCTAGTAAGGCGACAATGAGAAGTATCACCACCGTTCTAGATCGCTGATACATGGCATATAACCGGGTGATCATGATGACTTGCATGATATTTCAGTCAAGTCAGTATCACTGAGGGTTTGCAGCTGCGTATCTCACCGCCTAGCATTGCAAACATGACGACACTCGTCCATTCCATTGCGAAGTACATGTTGAAGCCTGACAAATCGAGTTAGTGATCAGCCTCGGGGTATCACACACTCCTAACAGACTCACAACTGTGGTAGTCATTATCTTGAATCAACGGGCGGGTCAAGAAGCTCACTCACCCCTACATGGGAGTGCAGTTGATTGGACGGGAATGACAGGGACCAGGGCAGAATACTCACTGCATCTGTCATCGGGATGGTCGGAACTCCAACTGTATGCCGCCGGTCAGAAGAAATGAAGACGGTGTATGTGAGGAAACATACTCAGCATGTTGGTACTGGTGAGAAATGACTGATTAGCACAACACCGATTGCTTAGCTTTCCAAACATACACAGCATATAATATTCCAAGATAGCGCACCTAGAAAGCTAAGTCTAACCCACGCTTGCGTCGCCGCCGTTCCTATATTATCAGAATGTACTATGTCGTTAATTCGCGCACCCTCTCGAAATATTCTTGCTGCATTTGCATCAGTTGAATTGTAGTTCACTCATTTGACACAGGCCTAATGGTGGGATCGGTTGATGATATGTCCTAGTACACCCACCAAGAAGTCATCTCCGCCGCATCTACAATATTGCTGCTGAGCTTCATCCACTGACTTCCCTACGCACAACTTCTGCATTCTTGGATTCGCTCCTCAGGGAACGCGGACCGTGCAGAAAAAGTTCTCTATGAGATGTGTGTGCGAGCTGATAACGAGATATTATCTATGTATTTGATATAGATTCCATTAATAGACGAACTGTTACCAGCCTGCAATTGGTTGAGTGCTTCGCTATATGCCAAGCGATCCAGCATGATGATCGGGGTAGGATCTGGTAGGAGTATGGTTGCCAGCGCGTGCAGCGAAGAGATTGCCCTACGCCCAAAGTCCTTTGTCTAGAGAAATGGCATCAGCTTGGCTAAGTCGCGCAATCAGATCAACACAGGTCTTACATCCAGAAGGCCTCTAAACTCCCGCAGGCTCACAATCGCCATCCCAGCCTCCAACGACATGGGCGGTATCAGACGGTATCCGCAACCTTGAACCCTAAAAGGCTCCCGGCAACTTGTTTAGTCCTCGAGTCGATTAGACGGACAGATCTTCAAAAGATATGCCAAGTCACGAAGATCACGAGGTCCACTTTAACTCGCGAACCATCATCGAATACCATCTCATGCCCAGCCTTCATGGTGATCTTGCTGCTGGTTAGTAACTTGCAGAAGCGCATAAGAGAAAACTCAGCTACCTTGCTAGATGTGATAAGCCCGCGCAGAGAAAACAGAACGATGGGTAAGGAACAAACTGACCCCGTAAAACTACAAGATAGTGTAAGAAGCTGTCCTGGGGATCAGGAAGGAGATAACCGTGCCTGGACAAATCTTCCCTGAGGTGTCCGAGGGAAAGAAACTGGGTGAGATGAAGTGATTATTCTCGAAGCTTGTCGTGCAACGAACCGGTCAACGTCAATATGGGAATTTCTCTTCATGGCATCGTTCTGGGAAGTTCGTAAAGTTGAAAAAGTCGGGGGTAGGAGTATGGTTGCCAGCGCGTGCAGCGAAGAGATCGCCCTCTGCAAACCACAGTCCTTTGTCTAGAGAGATGGCATCAGCATGGCTAAGTCGCGCAATCAAATCAACACAGGTCGGCCGCGTGCGTGGATTCGCCATGGAAGTTACCCAGAAATGACTCTTTACGCCACGTACTTCCGAAAAAAACTGAAGTCTCGCTACTGCTTCAATATCTTACTCTTGATTCTGCTTATCACCTTAATCTTGAGGATTTCTAGGTACTTGAAATTTAGTTATGTCAAATGAGGTCGACAGAATCGACAATGCTCACCGAAGGAGTGGCCGACTAATAGTAAGGTGATATTTGGCCCTGTGTGCATTGCATAATGGGATAAGTACTGATAAGTAGTCTTTTGTTCTAGCACTGGCAAAGCCTCTGACAGCTTCGTATGAAAATTTGATGGTCTTTTTGGTGGGGTTTGCAGTCCTGGATGTACAGTCCTGAGATCAGCGAAAAGACGTATTGATGAAGTATCTACACTCAATAAAATGCGTCTAGGAGGTCAGGATGTGCACGAGAAAATGCCTGAGAATGTATGGTAAGTGCCAGCGAGGCGAGCACGCCGCCAGGACGGTTGCCGTGAATTGTGGCTGCTGGCATTGAATCTGCAAATGACCCATTTTTCTCGCTTGTCAAAAAGAAGTTTGATGCTTACGGTGAGCTTACGGCGATGGTGAGAGTACGTGTTGCGCATTGAACCGTCGCAGGCACCACAATCCTCGTAGAAAGGACTACATCGTTACAGCGTAGAAAGCAAGTTGTTCGTACTATTAGTATATACTACTACAAGATTATCGCATGGCCTACTAGTAACAGACACTGTTCCTTGATAATCGGTCTCAACCTAACCAAACTGAGCGTTTACGAACGCAGACCTGAGCTAACCAGAACGAAACCCTTGCAAGCGTCTTGCGAGCAGGTTGCAAGTCCATTTCTGCAAATTCGCATTTTTAGATGCAGGTGTATGGAAGCCTTTTGGTTATCCAACCAAAGATCGGTGCAGTGGAAGGTCTGGCAGTTCAGTTCAACCAAGTGTCAGTCACACAGTTGGGTTCCGGAGACCGAATCGCAGCTCTTTGACTGATCGTAGGTAGGATAGATATCAGGTGGTCAATGTTCTGACCCTTGATGCAAATTTCATCTCCTAGGTCGTTCAAATCAGGACTTTTGTTCCTTTCATCCAAAGGGAATCTTTTCGGAAGAGATTTTCTTTGCAGACGGTAGGTGATGCATGCTGCTGAAATGCGGCGTGCCGTGGGACCCTGGATGCCTTGATTCTGGTTGATTCTTATGGAATCCACGATGATATCCTCTTTTTCTCCCTGATAGTCCTAATATGAAGTGGGACTTATCTCTCTCTCGGCCCCCCAGACCGTTCCTTGCTTGGTTTTGCTGCCTCCGACACACACTTAAATATCTGATATTTCATGCTTGGTCTGCCTCGGTCCCTCGTACTCCTTCTCGATAGCCATGGCTGCTGAAGCGGTGAAACGAACCCCTAGTGCCACCGACGAGAAATCTTACTTCGTGAAAGGGGATGTCGAATCTTCCACCCAAGAAGCTGAAACAGACGAGAATGTTGTTCTTCAGAACGAGCGAGAAATTGCAACTCACGTAATTTCCGTGGACGATGATCCTAGTCTCAACCCCTGGACTCTTCGGGCTTTCTTCATCGGTCTTGGCCTTTCCGCCTTCGGTGGTTCCTTGGGTAAAGTAGTCGAGATCATTCAGTCGAGTGTCTTACTCACTTAGTATACTGCTTCCTAGCTCAAATTTATTACTTCAAACCTGTGAGGGTTTCTTGATCAAACATTATCTCAAAGGTCTCATTCGGATTGGCACTCCAGCAAACTATCCTAGTGTCTTCGATGTTCCTTGCCATCCTATCCTATATCATTGGCTTTGCGATGGAAACATTTATCCCCCGTCGTGGACTGTTCCGATACTTGAATCCAGTGCGTCTTCCACATAGCTCCTGGCCTTGAAGTTCACGCATGATTTATGAATATCAGGGACCCTTTAATAAAAAGGAAAATGCATTCATTATCATCATGTCTAGTGCAGCCGCGAACTCTGCATTGGCTACGGAGGTCCTTGCTGTCCAACGGTGGGCTAATAATTCAATTCCTCGGTCGATGGTGATTGACGACTCATTAGTTTGTATTATAACATCACGCCGAACGCTGGCTCATCAATCTTTTTGTTGTTCTCCTCTCAATTGCTCGGGTGCGTTGCACTGACGTGCTCCCTGCTCCACCCATCACTAACGCCGAAAATCGCAGCTATGGGATCGGCGGTATGATGCGAGGTATGTTTATCTTCAACAGTAGCTATGCTCAAAATCTCAGCTCACGACTCTCAGGGATCCTCCTTTATCCGTCGAAGATGTTATACCCTGGTGTTCTCCCGTTGCTTTCCATGTTCGACGCTCTCTATCGCGATGGCTTCGAAGCACGCCGCAAGCTCAAGGTCTTCTACGTCGTCTTTGCTGCGTATGTTTAGATATCATCAATGAATCATAGTCTCAATTCTAACGATCTTGAACTCAGCATATTTATATGGGAGATATTCCCTGAATGGATTTTTCCACTACTCACTGGTTTCTCAATATTCTGCCTGGCTGCTCCTAACAATGCTGCTGTTTCTCGCGTATTTGGTGGTTCCAACGGAAACGAGGGCCTTGGTCTATTGTCCCTGTGCTTCGACTGGCAGGTAATGCCCGCTGTCCAGATATGGTTGACTCTTGAGTTGAACTCAATTTGTGCAGTACATCTCGGGTGGTGTCAACCCGATGACTATTCCACTGAAAGCTCAGGTCAGTTGGCACACCAGCGCATATGAAACTTCTGACGTCTCCCCTAGCTCTCCAGCTTCATTGGTTGCATTCTCTGCATGTATGTGATTTCAGTCACGGTGCATAATATTACTGAGGGAGATGAAGGGTCGTCTTTGTTGCGGTATTCTACACCAACATATGGGACTCTCAAAACTTCCCCTTTGTACGTAAAACCTCTACTGCGATTTCTAATGTCCGGGCTAATAATGCGCCGTGCATCTCAGTTGGCGCAGCTCCTCTTTTACGAGAACGGAACTGTCTACGACCAGACTTTGATTATGAATTCCAACTACGAGGTGGACCCCGCCTTAGTCGCGGAACAAGGGCTTCCATACTACGCCGGTACCTGGATTATTAACCTTCTGTCAACTAATCTTGTGAGTCAAGAAATGCTGCTGATGTGAAGTGTTTTGCTCATAGTTCTACCACAGGGACTGGCTGCGACGTTCACTCACCTCCTCCTGTGGAATAAAGATGACTTACGTGCAGCCTGGAGTTGGATGAACATGGACACACTGAGGAGTTGGCGTGCTAATTTTGATTGGAAATTCTGGAAGCACAGTGGAAAGAGGGAAGTTCCCATCAACATTGAGGAACCTCGACCCACACTACCGCGAGATGCTGAAGGTTAGTCCTTAGGACATCAGATGGACAACGTTAACTCATTGCCGTACAGTATCCAGATGCTCCGAATAGCTGGTACTTTCGTAACGTTTGTTCTCTCCTTTATCGTTGGGCTGGTCGTCATCTACAAGACAAATTCCACGCTGCCCTGGTGAGCAACATCCTCTCCATCTGACAAAAAAAGTAGGAATTCTTTTCAGGTGGGGTTTCGTCATCGCAGTACTCTTGGCCAGCGTATCTATCTTGTTCTTCGGCGCATTGTACGCTATCACCGGCATTGCTCTTTCCATCCGTAAGTATCGTTTATGCACTACACGGTGCCTTAAGTTGATCTTTCGGTGAAGAAACATTGGTTCAAATGATTGCCGGCTACCTCCACAACGGAAGACCCATGGCGAACATGTTCTTTGTTGGTATCGACACACTTTCCGGATCTGTGACCGCTACTGATGTTGATATTGACAGGTCCTTTACAGCTATGTGCGCACTCTCGTCTTCGCGTCCTGGACCTGTTTTTGATCGATTTTCCTTCAGAATACTGTGTCTCAAGCTTTATTGCTACTAGGTGACCTGAAGATTGCTCAATGTGCGTCTACATTCGTTGTCAGGGGAGGTTCCTCTCACTTGCAGATACGCAGATGCCAAATTGCCTCCCCGCGCTGCATTCACGGCTCAGATCATTGGCACCTTACTTGGCGCTGTTCTCAACTATGGTTAGGGAGTCATCCTGCCCATCCATTCATCACATTTAATTTGTTGTTTCAGTGTTGATGAATTCTATCATCGACAGTCAACGTGAAATCCTACTATCTGTACAAGGAACAAATATCTGGTCTGGTCAGCAACCTCAGTCATACAACTCGCAAGCCATTGCATGGGGCGGCCTGGCTCACGAACTCTTTTCAACCGGTCAAAGGTACCAATGGGTCCCCTTATCCTATCTAATTGGCTTGGTTGCACCTCTTCCCTTCTGGATTATTCACCGTTACTGGCCGAAACTGCGCATGGATTACTCTTACACCCCTATCATCTGGTACGCTCTAAATACATTAATAATCGATATCAAACCCTCATTATGTGTGCAGTGTGTACATTGGAGTGCTTTGCGTTGGAATAAACTCTTCAATCCTGTCGTATTACGCGATCGCCTTCTTGTCTCAGTGGTGGCTCCGTACTCGGTACCCGCGTTGGTTCATGAAATACAACTACTGGGTCGGCGCCGGTGAGTTTAGTGGCCTTCTTATCTCGACTTTCAAAAAATCATGCTATACCATAGCTCTTGATGGTGGAACACAAGTCATGGTATTCATTCTCTCCTTTGCGGTCCAAGGGGCTGCCGGAACAGCACATCTTTTCCCGGCATGGTGGGGTGCGAACCAAGGTGGCAACTACGATCGCTGCTTGTATATCTAAACATTATACACCAGTCTGAAGCATTATGAAAGCATCGGCGACATCTTGAAGTATGAAGTGATATGATCGTGACAGTGTTGGATCCCGTTCAAGTCAGATGCAGATGTCGCATCCCTGCGGACAACAAACATGATGGTATCGGCGGTCATGTCGTATTTTTCTGGGACAGCTGAACAGTGAGTACTACAGGAGATATCTAAAACCCTTTGGCAGCCCTAGAGCTTGCTCTTCGGCTTCAGCAGTTCCATTACACCGGGCAAGGTGCTGCCTGATGCGACGACGTCAGTAGTAGCATAGATAACGAGGTCGCTGTGGACTGACGATGCACCCATGTTGCCAAGCATTCCCATCGAGTTGATTAACCCGATGGCTGCAGCTCGTTTCGACTGGGATTGGGAAAAGGTGTTCATGATCCAGGTGAGAAAGACGACAAAGGCAACTGGGGGCTGAGTCATAAAGAACCTTGACGGTGCAGGTCAGTGGAATAGCAGAACGAGGAACATATGGATCATACATCGACAGATATCGAACAGCCGTATTCATGGTAGAAATGGCAATGATAAACCCAGCGACGCCGACAAGTAGAGGGCCGGCGATATGCGAGAAGCGTTCACCAGTTGCATTGGAGTGCCTTGTCTATTGTCAAATTTGCTATGATAAAGAAGCAACCATGAAACAAAGAGCAGCACCAAGCCACCATACTCTCCGATCCACAAGAGCCTCGACGAGACCAGAAAAGCCCTCTACGGGCTTGCCCTGGTGCTCATCTCCGGTTGCAATTTCCTCTTCCACCCGCCGTTTGGCTGAGGTTTGTTCATCAGGCGAAAGCCAGACGCTCGACGTCGAAGGAATATCTGGTAAAATCCAAATTGCGGACACTGCAACCACGATGGTCAAAATGCCCTCCAGAAAGAAGAGCCATCTGGAGCACCAAAGTCAGCGCAAATTTTAATTTTGGGAACAAGCTAATTGCGCCTCAGACCTCCAAGCAGGAAAGCCCAGTATGGCATCAAAGCTTGCCAAAATCCCTGACGCCGCAAGTGGGCTGAAAGCATAACTGATTGAGTTGCCGCAATCAAGAAGCGCCGTGCGTAGCCCTAGTTCGTCGCGCTTATACCCACACAAACTTCAATATGTACTGGTTGGGGGGTATTGGGTAACTGTACCATCGTGAGAGAAGAAATACAGCTCCAGGAAAGAACGACGCCTCAATTGGGAACCTTCCACCGATGTCCTATGTAGTCAAGGAGTATCTTGATGATATAGCAAACTGCCAGTGGGCCCGAGCAGATCATTGTTGGAGTTACGATATTCAAAGGTCGCAAGAATTTGCCATTGATATGAATCATGACTTACGTTGATTTAAATTACAGGTACTTTGGGACAATGGGCCCAAAGATACTGGAAACTGGGCTCGTCTCATTATTACCAAAGGTCAACCGCAAAGCCGGCATACGCGGTGGCCAGGGGCCACGTGTTTGATTATCCACGGTGGATGCTACAGCGCACCACGAGCAACCATCAGACTCGAGACCAGCCTGCCAACTAATTATGCTGTGCAGATTAGTCTGCAGATGATTGGTACTAGCGTTATGTGATCTGGTACATTTCATCGATGTATGTATTTGATCTGTCTTCTGTAAACAATAGGTGTAGTTTTTAAAGTTACTGGGCCGCCGTTCGCCTTGCTAGCAAGTTTATCTTTACCATCTTATCTGTACCATCATATAGACCATCCAATCTTGCAGCCATGCGCTTTGCGGGCACTTTGACAAGCCGATGTGAGTTTGAGGATGTTGATATATTCGGAGTCGCTCAGGCTGTAAGGATGTCAAGATCTGCTACTGGGGCTGGCGCTGAAGGGCCTATGCGAATTACAACATGGAACAGGACATCATCGCGTACTGAATTCGCTTGAAAGGCTGGAACGCTTGACGAAATCAGCTGTATGGCGACTCGGTACGGCAGTTCTACCAGGAAACTCAAGTTATTATTATTATTTGACGCATCTGATTTTTGCGTATGTAGGTGTTCGGTTTGTGTGATGCAAACTATAAGCATCACTTGTCAGCGTCGTTTCGTCGACAGCTTCACGGCGTACCTTCGTGCGGTAGCTGTCGAGGCTATCGATCGTAAACAAGGACATTGACATTCTCGCACTATTGATGATCATTTTCAGCACCGAAGGGATGCGTCTGGTACATCGCCTTGGCTCGTGCTATGCCAAATTTCCTAATGAGGTGTACCAACATCCTGTCATTGCAGATCTGGTTGAATGCGCTGCGGACTTGATTATAGTCAACAATGTAAAGTCGTGCTGAAGACATGCTGATCACTGTTATTATGCTGGAACATGGCCTTGATATAGGCGGTGCGAGCGGATTATTGTTGGAGTAATGATGTTCAAAGGTTCGAGAATTTCCCGTGGATGTGAATCATCGCTTATACTGCCTTGGATGGCAGGTACTTTGGCACGATGTGCGCATAGATAATGGAAACTCGACTTGTCCCGTTATTGCCAAAGGTCAACCGCAAAGTTGGCATGCGCGGTGGTGAAGGACGACGCCACTGATTATCCATGGTGGATGCTACAAGAGCAACCATCTGGTAAGGCTCGAGACCAGTTACTGTGCAGCATTTAACCCGGATGATGATCGGTACTGCTCGTCTAAGCTCCTTAGCGAATCTATCTTTACTACCTTATCTGTACCATTATAGCAGCAAGGTATATTTGGGTTAGCTTCTGGAGACTAGGTTCCTCGGAAAACGAGATCGACAACTGATCTCCTGGGCACTGTCGGTTGGCTATTTATACGGTCGTGGCTGTGGGCGAGGATTCGACAGTGTAAGGATGTCGAGATTTGGTAGTTTAGCTGTAGGAGGCCTGGAGCACTGACTTGCATAGAATCGGAAATAAGCTGGATCCAGGGAAGAAATAGCGAGCGCTTGATTATGCGGGTAGATCAAAAACTGGGTGAAAGGGAAACCCACGATCGTAAATTGACTCGCATGACGTCCATATGGCTGATTATTACGCTAAAGCTGAAACCCTTCTGGCCTTCTGCTTGCCTTCTGGCTTTGTTTTTATCTCATTCATCAAATTTTTCGTTTGTTTTTAACAAAGCTGCCACTGGAATTCGTGGCTATCCAACGACCGCCGGCCTGGCGCTGAGGAGGCCTATTAGCTGTGCCACAGCACGATAACTGCCAACCAGGTTCTCCTGTATATCAACTTGCATATCAACGCGTTTCAAGTTGTCATTTTTCTTTCAACCTGACCACCATTGTTGTCCAACTCGACTCTGAACACCATCTCAATATGGCACCCGCCGTGCCCAAGAAAGCTAAAAAAATTGGGCGCGCACTCAAATCCGCAGCGCGTTTCCCGGGTCGTGGTATTGGACGAAACAATTTCTCTCCTTCACCAGGCGAACAGCCCGTTGTTTATCTCCGTGTTCAAGTACAAGGCTGTCGTGGCCTTGCAAGGGCTCGGAATGGCACACAGCCAAAAGAGGGCGACATCAATCCGTCAGTCTTCCACTCTCACGTCAATGCGCCTATCCTTTATCACCCTAACCATGTGATACAGCTTGGTCGTCGTTTCCCTCCTTAACAATCGCCACAATACTCCTGTCCTCAAACGCACGCAGAATCCCGTTTATGCAGCTAAAGATGCAACCTTTGATTTTCCTATCTACCTCTCCCTTGCTGATAGGCTAGGATCTGTCGAACTAGTTGTCTGGGACAAGGATACTTTGAAGTTGAAGAAGGAATACGTCGGCGAAGTCGCACTTGCTCTCGAGTCCTGGTTCAGGGACAGCGACGGAGATGTACTTGCCAGTGGCCTAGGTTTCTCAGCGGAAGCCAATAAGGTGCGCCTCAGTCATATTCATGGGACTTGGTATTGATATAGGCTTGTAGCCACGCTCTGTAAACCTCGTATCCACACGCGCAAACACGCACGCATCGGGGATGGCAGTCATCAAACTCGGTTTCGTTGCACCCCCTGGTGCACAGGCCACAATGGATTTTGACCGAGTCTTTGCCGAACTCGTAAAGCGATCGCGCCCGAGTCTCGTTTCTGCCCCTCCAGTGCGTCTCCTTTCCACCTCCTTTGTTTCTTTCCCCCTAACTGATCCATCTCCTATTCAACTAACAGACAGAGGGCATCGGCACCATGCGATCCCACCTCACAGGCCCAGCATACGAAGATGACGGTGGAATCAGCTCTGACGAGGAAGACGACGACGATGTTGTGGAGGAAGGTGAAGAGGGGGACGAAGACCTCATTCCCCACCTCTCCCGTCTTTACCTCTCCCCATCCCTCCTCCAGGATCACTCTCCTGAGAGTCAAGAACTAACACCGGAGACGGCGCGCCCCGATGACCTCCCGTCTCCTCTTATTCCACGTTCCTCACCGATCTCCCACGAACAGCCTGAGGAACGGGAGCCTGAGGCCGCGCGTCCGTTGCCTCCTACGACCACTACAAATGTACCTACCCTGATCATCCCTACCATGCCCAGCGCCACTGCGTCCGCATCCAAAAGCAGACTCCCGAAACTCTTCCCCCGCCGGCCCAATCTCCTAACTTCACCATCATATGATACGCATACTCCTCCCACGGAACGTACGCATCGCCGATCAGCGAGTGCTAGTGCCATCGTCCCCATTTCCCTTTCTTCTCCCGTTTCTCCAAGTCCTCCCAGTCCCGCCGTCTATCAGCCGCCGAAAAAGAGGTTCCGGAAATCATGGTCAAGCAAAAAGGTAGATTACAACTTCTCTGCTGCGAATTCAAACGATATCGTCGGGATCGTCATGCTCGAGATACAAGGCGCCAGTGATTTGCCTAAGCTGAAGAACAGTGCGCTCAACTCATCGTAGCCTTTATCTAGTATTGACCATCCTTCTATTTTTGCAGTAACCCGTACCGGGTTCGACATGGACCCATTCGTAGTGATCTCTTTCTCCAAAAAGATCTTCCGTACGCGCGTTATCCGACACTCCCTCAACCCCACCTGGGACGAGAAACTTCTCTTCCACGTCCGTCGATACGAGACGTCTTTCAAGGTGCAAATGACCGTCCTAGACTGGGATAAACTATCGAGTAACGATCACGTGGGAGATGCTTGGTTGGACGTGGGTGAATTGGTGAGAGACGCGCCCCAGCCTGATCCAAGGACGGGGTTGTATGCGGATGTGGGCGGGGAGAGCGATACGGAGGGAAGTGGGAGTAGTGAAGGGAGAGAGATGAGGCAGTTTTGTCTGCCGTTGACGACGGCGAAGGAGATGCCTTGGGAGGCGAAGCATAATCCTACCATCTCATTCCGGTGCGTTCGTTTACTGTTCCGTTTTCGTTCGTTTATTTATCTTCCTTGTGTGGCAGAGCAAAGTTCCAGCCCTACGCGGAGCTTCGTCAGCGCTTCTGGGCACAGTATCTCAAACAGTACGATACAGACGATACAAGTTCTATTTCACACGTGGAACTCACATCAATGCTCGATTCTCTCGGCTCCACCCTCTCTGCGCAAACCATCGACTCCTTCTTCACCCGACACCGCAAACGACCAGTAGAAGATGAACTAACGTTCGAAGAAACTATCCAATGTCTAGAAACAGAGCTCGGACGACCAGCGTGCGAGAAAAAGAGGATCGACACGATTGATAGCTTCATGGACAGGGACAGCAGTGCTTCTGCGTCGGAGTCTGTTACGCCTGGGGAAGAGCTTGGCTTGGCGCTTGGACGGCCGTTCTTGGGAGGGTTGGATTTCTCGGGTCCACCGTTGAGTGCGATATTAGGGGAGGAGTCGCCGGTTGAGATGGGGAGGCCGTTGTTTGTGACGGAGGCGAATGAGAGGCCGTTGTTGAATATTGCAGAGCCGTTGTTGAGCGTCGCGGAGCCATTGTCGGTGGTTTCAACGCCTTCAGGGTCTACATCCAGCAACACACGACAGGACTCTAGTTCCTCATCCGATCCAGATGACACGACTTCAACACAAGTCTGCTCGGATACCTTCGAGCGGGTGATCAATATCAGGAATTGCCCGCTTTGTCACAGGCCACGATTGAACTCGAAAGCGGAGATGGACATCATCACGCATCTGGCTATATGCGCGAGTCAGGATTGGGCGAAGGTGGATAGGATCGTGGTGGGGAATTTCGTGACTGCTAGTCAGGCGCAGAGGAAGTGGTATACGAAGGTTATTTCGAAGGTGTCGAATGGGAATTATAGGATTGGAGCGGTGAGTTTCATTTACCTTTTCTCGTCCTTGATATTTTGAGCCGATCGTGCTGATGGTGCATCTCGTAGAACTCGGCGAATATCATCGTGCAGAATCGAATGACGGGACAGCTGGAAGAGGAGAAAATGCAGGTGTATGTGAGGCTTGGGATTCGGTTGTTGTATAAGGGTGCTAGAGGGAGGATGGAGGGTGCACGAGGTTCGTGTATTCATAGCATATACCCACCGTTCTGTCCTGACTTCCCTTGTTTTAGCTCGCCGCCTTCTCAAGTCATTGTCCATCAAGCAAGGCGCCAAGTACGACTCCCCAGAATCCGCTCGCGATATCCCGAGTTTCATCGAGTTCCATGGACTCAAGGTCGATGAGATCTTAGAGCCAATAAGCTCTTTCAGTACGTCTCTACCCTCCCATGTTCTCACGCCCCTGATCCGTTTTCAGAAACCTTCAACGATTTCTTCTACCGCAAACTCAAGCCCTCCGCCCGACCCGTCGAAAGCCCCGACGACCCACGTCGCCTCGTCAGTGCCGCAGACTGCCGCTTAATGGTCTTCGAAACCGTTTCCGAAGCTACTAAGCTCTGGATCAAAGGCCGCGAGTTCAGCGTGGCGAGGTTACTAGGCGATGCGTACCGCGATGAGGCGGAGAAGTACGTAGGTGGGCCATTGGCGATTTTCAGGCTTGCGCCGCAGGATTATCATCGGTTCCATGTTCCTGTGGATGGAAAGATCGGGGAAATGAGGGATATAAAGGGGGAGTATTATACTGTGAATGTGCGTGTTTTCGTTTTCGGTTTCGTTATTGGTGGGACTGATGGTTGTGGTGTGGTTAGCCTCAAGCGATTCGGAGTGCGTTGGATGTGTATGGGGAGAACGTGAGGAAGATCATACCGATTGATAGTCCACAGTTTGGACGGGTGATGGTGGTCTGCGTTGGTGCGATGATGGTGGGGAGTATCAAGACGACTGTTGAAGAGGGGCAAGATGTCAAGCGTGGTCAAGAGCTTGGATATTTTGCGTTTGGTGCGTGTTCTGCCTTCAACTCGTCTTGCACGTGTTCTGAATGAACGTCTGTACAGGGGGCTCGACGCTCGTCGTCTTATTCGAGCGGGGAGCGGTAGAGTGGGATGAAGATCTAGTGATCAATGGAAGAGCGTGTTTGGAGACGTTGGTTAGAGCGGGGATGGGGATTGGGAGTTGTAGACGGAATGGTAGTGGTGGCCATCACCGGGCATGATTCGGAATATTATTGTGTGCATGGACATTACGGACGGCAAGAGCGTTTCAAATTTCAATTAAGGCGATACCACACATACATACATCATTAGCTTATAGTTCGATATCGTATTGAGAGATCATCATCGATTTTATTTTTGGTGGAGCACGTTGCTTGAGTAGCCTTTCGTTGGACTTTCGTTGGACTTCTGATGATGGGTCTGAAACGGGGTGCAATCGAAATTTGAATTTCCTCAGACTCAAAATCATAATCGTACACTCCGATTACCAGTAATGATATGTAAAGATGGAAATGTGAGGAAGGTGAGGAAGGTGTGGAATCCGCAAACGTTGAAGATCTAGACTACTTACTGATCGAGTAGATCAGTCCCAGTCCAAAGTATAGTCAAGGCCAATATCCAAACAGCTGGAAAGCACTATGATACTTACGACGATATACCAAGCTACATGCGACGCGTAGGCAGTATGAAAATTACAGATGACTGGCCGTGCGCACCGTCATCACTAAATGTATCGTCAGCCCGACTCGACAAAGATAAATTAATAAATGCCTTTTCAAGAGCGGAGATGGGTAGATGGGGCACGATATCGGAACCAGCATAAACACAGTTCATCTTCACATCCGGCAGCGGATGATCGTTCGTCCCTGTTCAAGAGCGTCAATGCAGCATCATCGTGACCACAGAATACCCTACCAGCATGACAATACGGGATTCTATCCTCGGGACCCCATCACATCACAGGCGACCACTCGTCCACAAGGTTGGCGAGCGTCTGGAGGTGCCCGTATGCGGCTGGCTGGGGGCTGCGTGGTCGGCGCAGTGCGACGAGAGTGAAGACACAGGCAGGTATCAACAGCGCTATATATAAGTTCAGGATCTGCACGAATGTGTGAGATGTTGTAGCAGCTGTACTTGGACAGTAAATGCAAACCTGGTATGCATACATTATTCCGGAGAGTCCTACAATCAAGGTAACAACATCCTCGGTCATATCAGCGGGCTCGCTAGCCTGAGCAACAGTTTGTTCGCGCAAACGAACAAGAACGTATAGCCAAGCATCCAGTCTATAGTGTGAATGATATTGTTCAAGAAAACCGATCAATGATAATTGCGAATGACTCACGTAGCGCAGGCTTCACGACGAAAAGGAAAAGACGGAGGGGATTAGTGAGAAACACGTTCAGCGGGTTCGTCGCCGTATGAAGTCCTTTTTTGTTGTAGCACATCTCCATCACCTTTCATGCTGAATGGCGTTTGCGATGAGTTCCGAGCAATGCAGACCAAGCGTCAATGGTCCCTGGGCAATCGCCAGAACCCACGTCTGCGCACTGAGGTCCCTGGAGGCCGTGTTAATATTGTAGCCGAAGGCATAAGGGCCATTCATGACATCAGGAAAAAATGACCATGATTTCGAGGACTTTGAAGGGGGCGTGTTGTGTTGGTACATGACAAGCGCGGCCATGCAATGGCAAGAAACCACATTGCGACGAGTGTGACTGAGCTGTAGGATACAATGAGGACAGTCATTAGACCGTTTATCAGGGTTCCGTTAGGGTTGCACTATCCACGAGCTGCGGTCATGAGGCGCAGATTAACGCTAAAACTAAGCCGGGACTCTGAGGTTAGCGCAGAGCGTAAAGAGGTGCTGTACATGAAGCCTATGGACTCCCCACACAATGTGACGATTAAGTTTAGTGCCAGGATCATTATCTCTGATTGCAGGTCCTGGTTGCTTCCCATCATCAGCGTAATCATACCCGAAGGTCCGCGATAGCAAATAATGACAGTGCCTGCAACGATGAAACAGCAGCTGACAAGACTTAAGCATGCCACTCCAGCGATGGCGTATCTGCGAGTTGCTAGATCGCGTTCATAGAAATCGGATCCAGTCCCAGCAGTAGACTTCGTGATAGAGTTTATGGAGTCGAAGTCAGGGAGTGCGTCATGTGCTAGAAGAATAGATGGATGTCAATTTTGTTCTGTCAGTTTAGAAGAAACTGCCATAAGAGTGGTGTAGAGGGCCAGTAGTTGAATGTGGCCACACTGTGGGGTGGATTAAGGAGTAACACGCCTCCCCTGGCTATGGAACCTCGGTCAGTCGCGTCTGGACAGAAATCGACCCAATGACATTTTTCACCTGGAAAGTTCGGGTCCGGACACCTTGAAACATCAAATTTGGTGGTCCACCTGGGTCAACAGTCCGGACATCGATGATCAACGGTCAGGACTCAGGAGGGTACTTACCCTCGTTGAGATGTACACTGCCTCAATAACAAGTACAGATCTGTGGCCATCATGCGAGACAGAAGTGGCCAAGTACATAGTTGCTCAAGTAACATGCCATGGCATTGAGTCATTGATAACGCCGGTTTTTTTCAAAGATCATACAGCACACTCTGGCATCGTTGATGTGTTTAATGACCATGGATATCAAGAATCAAGATGAGAGTTGTTTCAAGTTTTGGTGCACGTGTGAGTAAAAGATCCGATGACGTCCTATTTATTCTAGTACTGAAACTGGACAAAATAATGTCGATGATGCATAATGATGGCATAGCCCCGCGCCCGGACTGGGCTGTACTATCCTTCCATCAATACTTATATCCAGTGCTGCGGTCACCTTCCTCCTCTTCAAATTTCCATCTTCTAATACTTACTAGATCTTTCAAAGCATTATCATGGTGAGTTTAATTCACCTCAAATTATATGCACCGTCTTCCTACTAAACGGCAATGATCAATTCCAGTTTAATCACCAGCGTGGAGAACGACGCGAAGACCGCGAAGACCGTCGGCATGAACGCCACGACGATCGCGAGGAGCGTAGATTTGAACGCCATGAAGAGCATGAAGAGCGTAGGTTTGAACGTCATGAAGATCGTGGCCATCAACGATGCCATGATCAAGATCAGCCCCAGTACGCGCCCCAGTCTGGAGCGTATAACAGGGCGGATTTCGTCCCTGATGATGACTTCAATAAGATGATACGCGGCGGGGCGTTCAACGAAAGGCCGCGCCCGGGGGGCGAACATATCGGCCCTGAAGACTACGGAGAATGGGATCAATCCAGGCGAGTTTGTATGATCTGCATCGCAATTTTATTTGAGCTGTTATGGATAGACCCCCTCCGAACGCTGGCTACCAGCCATCGTACCAGCAGCAGGCAGGCCAGCCGCACCAGCGCTTCCCTGAACCACCTCTACCGTCCATCCCTCATGAACAGCGCGCATCTAGCTATGAGAGCAGCTCATACTCTCAGCCTTCTCACGACAACTACTCTGTCCCAGAATCTCTGGAGCCGCGCCACGGAAGCAGCACGTATTTACCCCCTGCCGGTGCTCCTGGCGCGGGGGCACCGTACAGTCGTGCGCCAGCAGGAGATTACTCGACCCCTCCTGGACCGCCTCCTCAAGGCAGACCTTCGTATGGAAACAGTGCATACGCACCCCCTGCTGGTGCTCCACCGTCCAGTCATGCGCCAGCGGGAGGTTACTCGGCCCCTCCTGGACCTCCTCCTTCGGAAAGGTCTAGATACGATGATGCCCCTCAAGGAGGTTCGGGCCGAGGTGCTGCAAGTGATTATTACAATGGACCGCCGCCAGGTACGAATTGGCTGTCAACCATCCCTTTTCTTTCATTAATGGCGAAGATAGGATCAGCACAATCATACTCCTACACCTCAGATAATGCAGCCGCTGATGGCGATTCCAAAAATCCAGCTCGCTACCAGCAGTATCACGAGGCCGTAGGTGGCTCACATGGGAGCTACCAGGGCCAACAACATAACCAATCAAGCGAGTTCGACGAAGAGAAGTACAAGTCTCATTTCTCTGCTCATGCTCAGGCATATGGGTAGGCTTTTTGGACGCTCCGCCAAGTTGAGATTAACTGACGCTTCTTGTAGCTCCGGTTCTGATGATAGGCCGATGGCGAATGATGATATAGGCGCAGCTGCCGCTATCGAGGCGCTGAAGATTACAGCTGCAACTAACCAATCGGGTTCCAGCCCGCAGCAGGGGGGTAGACCGCAGGGTGGATTCCAGGCTGCTACGGACACTCCCCATGGGAGACCATCTTCAAGGCCTTTCTTCTGATGCGCAGTATTCACAGGACGTGGGCGGAAGACCGAGTGGCGGAAAGCCTCAAGGGCGACCACAGAACGCAGCAGGATCTGGCGGAAAGCCGCAAGGGCGACCGCAGAACGCAGAAGTCTGGATCTGAATCTGGATCCGAGGACGAGGATGAGGGAGCCTCTGCTAAACCTCAGGCTCCTTCAGGAGGTGGCGGCGCACAGGACAAGATCGTAGGTTTCTTTACCATCTTTGTAGACGATATGCTCAATCCTATAGGTTGCCCTGGCGATGGCCCAGGCAGGCAAACTTTTCGACAAGAAGGGCGGGGGAGACAATCAAGGAAAGTCACAAGGTAAATTTTCCGCCTGATGTATTATTACTTGTGCTGAGGACGTGCTACCTTTAGCTATGCAATCAGCTGCGGCGACTGCAATGCGCCTGATGGGGGAGTACAAGTCGACGGGTAAGGTGAATATGCAGCCAGGGGAGATGCAGAAGCTCATGGGGGTTGCGATGTCGCTGTTCTGAAGTGAAAGGGTAACGTTGGTACATGGGAATTTGTGCTTGATGTTGCAGTTTGTATGCTTACGTTAATGGAAGATATTTCGTGCCGTCAGTATGCGATAAGATGTCAAGCTTCGCTGGAGCCGCGTCACGCCCTACCGCGGGTTATGTAAATCATATTCGCTCACCTTGAGATCCCTCAAGGTTTCCAATATCTCGTTCTTAGTACCGGGCACGAGTTCGAAGCTCATGTTTCGGTCCGGAAAAGCCCTGCGGGCTTATCGCTCGAATCCGATGCGTCCGTTCGACAGTTTTGCAATTCTCATCTTCCTCGCGGACATTATGGAACACTGAGCCACGAAGTTCGAACTGCCAGGAAAGCAGTTTCCTACCCGAGCACGAGGTTGAACTAAAGTTGAGGTGCGAGGATGCGTACTTTCACCTGCTGGCGCAAAGCACGCACGTGTGACGTCACTGTCGCGATTTTAATCCGACTCAAGCCTTCTATCAATATCATGGTAAGTAGTACGTTGTGGTCATAAAAAGAGACTTACCTTGGCCCACTGAAATATTCGTGCTTCAAAGATCTGCGTCAGTGATTTTCATCTTCTTCGGTGCTACGACTGACACGATTGTCTCTGTGCCATTTTCAATTAACCTCCTAGGACCCGGTACAAGTTCACATACTACGTGGACTTAGTTTATGTAAGCGAGGCGATGTTCATTATGCATGCGTCACATCAGTGTCTCATTGTGACCTTTAGAATTCCCGCTGTTCCGAGGTAACTTGAGGGTTGTTTCTTATGAGCAATCTGTGAAGGCGTGGCTTCGAGTTGTGTTTCATTGGATTCTGTCATTCCTTCATTTGTCCATTGAACGAACTGCGGCTAACCTTCGTTTCCAGGTTCCACTAGCAGGGTTATCGAGCGACCCTCACACAGAGTGACGCTTACGACACCATAATTTGATTTGGAGATGAGTCATATCTAGGTCTTATCTGTGATCAGGACCTCGACGCCGAGAATCGGTGGTATCTGGTTCAAGTTAGTCATGAAGATCCCTCATAATGCTGACCTGATTCATACTTTAAATTAGACTGAGGAATGTTTTCAACCACCCCGAATTCGCCAGCTAGTGTTCCTAAACTACCTGACTTTGTCTGCAGCTTTCATCACAATGCCGCCACTTCCGCGTGTGGTCGATGTGCTAGTTCACAAAAGACTTTCTCTCACCCGCAAGCTTGTTTTGCTTGCTATGTTATGTCTCGCCCAGTCCTTAGATTCCTTCAATTTTGCAGCTCTTTTTTCTGCGATCCCTGTACTCGATATTTCCATGGGCATGACTGAAACTCAATCTACTTGGATCTTTAGTGCATCCCAGTTGACTTTTTCATCATTCCTGCTTATCGTGCGTGCTCATCCCGTTATTCTGACCTGCACTTCAACGCATTGTTTAGAGTGGCCGTATCAGCGATGTATACAATCCAAGTCAGTGCTTGTGCTGTCCATGTTAGGCGGTGTGTTGACAGGTTAATAGAAATTGCCTTCGTCGGAGGAGTGTTCAGCCTCGGTATCCTCTCACTGTGTGCCGGATTTATTGATACCAAAATTCCGTTAATCACCGTCAGGGCGTTCACTGGAATAGGTGAGTATTCGCCCAACATTCGCCGGTGTGTTTGTTCTGGCTGACGAAGATCAGCTTCTTCAATGACGGTCCCCTCTGCCCTTGCACTCCTCGTCAAGGTATTTCCCGATCCGCTCGAACAAGCTCGGGCAATAGGGTTCTTTGGATGCTCTGGTGCGATCGCTAACAGTGAGCACCCCGCACATCTGGTTATGCATAGCGAGCTTCATGGTTCCTTTGCATAGTCGGCGGCCTCGTGATCGGTGCAATGTTTGTCCAGTGGGCGTCTTATCATTGGGTGTTCTTGTTTGTAGCCGTCGTGGCTTGTCCGCTGGCTCTGGTTTGTGTTTTCATCATACCGTCACAAATTGGAGAGACTGCAGACACTCCCGAGCCTGAAGGGGCGAAATGGAAAAATCTTGATTTAGTCGGCGTATGTATTCTAACGGGTATGAATATTTCAGCTCACTCCTTTTTGCATCGCTCACGAGCCCTATAGTTGCCTTCATTTTATTCATGTTCGCTGTGACATCCGGTTCAACTGATGGTTGGAAATCCCCAATGGTGTTGGTCCTCTTGATCGTATCAACTTTAATGGTGGTTAGCTTTTTCTATTGGGAAACCCTCTTGCCTGTGGAAAAAGCTGCAATGTATTTATCGGGAATTATCGCGCACACATCATCGACTGATTTTGTACCAGTCCACCCCGGACGTGGTTTTACACTAACTTCTCCGTTCTGTTCGCAGTTGCACTCTTGCCATTCTTCTGGTGGAACACGATGATGACGATGTTTAGCACCATGTGGCAAAATGTGTTTCACTGGTCGGTAATATCGACTGCCGTACACATGTAAGGACTTCACGATCACTCCATGCCGCTAAGCATTAAAATATTTTTGCTCGCTAGGTTGCCAATGGGTATCGTGGGCTTGGCTTTGAGTTTTTTCACCGGATCACTTTCTCGTATCTTCAGTCCGAAGTGGATCATTCTCGTCGGTCTGTCACTGTGCATGATCGCTACCGTATTGCTGGCGCTCGGTGGGGGGAAGCCAGAGAATTATTGGCCGTATGTGTTCCCAGCTTTTTCTCTAGGAACTTCAGGAATGTTGCTCACGTATTCACTTGCGAAGTAAGTTCCAAATATCCATGGTTTTCTGACCACGGTTTGATTGCTTCGCAGCATTGCTATTTTCCAAGCTGCGCCTTCATCCATGGCTGGCACAGTTGGCGCCATATTTAACGGTGCACTTCAATTTGGATCCGCAATTGGCCTCGCTGCTAGCAGCTCGATAGAGTCATCTGTGGAGGCTGCCCATGGGGGTTCGCAAGAATACACAGGACGAGCGGCCACATGTTGGTTCCTCCTTGGAATCGTGGCTCTTCAATTCATTTCGATATCAATCTTTTACGACCGCAGTACGAACCACAAATCCCAACCAGAAAACCCTGATCTTGTACAACATAGCACGAAATCTGACGAAAAAATTGGCGATGTGGACAAATTAGCCTCGATTGTAGAAATTCACTCATAACAACTGCACTCCACAGTAGCGCTACATTCATGTGGTAGAGCCCCATAATCCGATACGCTGTGCCCTGAATCATATGTATTTAGACCATGAATCCATATTGTCCCAGCCATCTCCTTTATTTACGCCCATGTCTTTCGAAGGATAGGTTGCTTGTGTCGACATTAATCTGTTTCAGATTGAGGTGCGGTAGGTAAGTGATGCGCAACTTGGGACCTGTACGTCTTTAACAATAGGCATTAGGGAAAAATAGGGCCCGCGGACGTGGGTGGGGTACTCGGCACGAAACGGGTGAGGGGCAGGAACGATGTAGTGGATGATCATGCGTCCCACCAGGATGGGGGCGAAGAGCGTGAGTCCAAAGTATGATGGGATACAACTTCTGCTTTGAAGGATCTCCTGGTATGCAGCAGCCTCTACTTACTTGGGACGCTCGTCGATTTTTGAAATGCCAATGAGACATAACTATATCGGGTTTTCTCCTTGCGAGATGACGACAAAAGCGCGTCGGTGGTTATCCATTAGCATTTACCAGAGACATGCATTAGTAGCGACGCTGTTCCAGACACGTCGGCGCATCGGGGGCAGTGCGATGTCCAAACCAATTAAAGGCAATGTGAGGACCTATGTGACAGCCAGCGTTGATGTCAGGCACGTCTTAATGTCGAGGGCGATATCAATCACGCGGGCGACCGCGGGATCAACGCGCGATAAGCAACACATACTAGGGATGACGACTTGTTGGTACCACCCACCTGGAATATTCGTGTGTGGAACATTGCGATGCCTTTGAAAATGAAGCGGATGATTCAGCTCTCAGCGTATATCCATGAAGATTCGAATTTGTTTCGTCTGCGACAGCTCAAACGATGCTTGACTTTCACAAAAAAGCAATAACTCGACATGCCACATCGTCCACCAGAGGTGTCTTTACCTTCCGATAGAAACTTTTTGCGACTTGCTCGATGTTCTGCGCAATATGACAAGGACATGGTTAGACATGTCAAGGATCAACTCGCCAACGTGACTAATGCCCAAGGGTACCATCAGCAACGTATCCCCAATATCTTTTGCGACTCGCTATTCGCCAACTCTTTCCCCACTTGATAACAATGAGGAAAGTCATTGTAACGGCAAGCCCGACGAAGGCTGCAGATATGAATGTGTTCTGGTAGCCCATGTGGAGCCAAGGGGTGATCCCATATCCCTACAAGAGCATGCGTCAATATGGTAAGGTGAAGTTAATATCTCGACTTACAATAGCAAATGAAAGTGTGTTCTACGATCGAAAAATCCTGCATTCAGAACGGGTACAACAATGTTACGAGTTGGCGGTACTTACGCGAACGAGGATCACAGCCATCATCACCTCCCCACTCAAATCTTTGTATGAATCCAGGGCGTAGCCTATAGAGAGTGCAGAGCCAATGCCAGTCGAGCAAGAAATAATGCCCATGCCGAAGACGAGGCCAACCCAGCTGATGCCCTTGGACGCACCAACTCCCCAGAGGATTAGAGACGCTGGACACAAAAGAAGTGAGACAACCATGAGCCAAAGGCGATGCTCTGGTTCTCGGATACCACGCGTCCGACGAGCATATTTCACAGCAAACCGATCACCCACCCACCCACTGTAGAATGTTCTGCACCAATATCAAAAGATTGTACGAGGGCAAGCCAGAGCGACCGTACCCTATAAACATGCCAATCAAAGGTCCAATGTATGTCAATCCGACGGAGCTTGCTCTGAAGTTGTAAGGTGGTTCACTGAGGATCAAGGAGCACGTGGCATTTAGGACGTTATACCAAACAAGACATGTTCCATATTGAAATCCTGCCCTATTGAAAGAGTGAACTTGCGTTCTCCGCACTTTCAATGGACGACTCACCAGAAAATGACAGGGAAGCGCAACAGAAATATAGGGCGGTACGTCATCGTGAGCAACAGCTTGTTTGATGCATAGCGCCCGCCAAATAGAGGGAGCCGTTGTAAGTATGTTTTGGGCACGCCTGTCAAATCCCCAGAAGAGACAGGGGATGACGTAGTTGAGGCCTTGTCATCTTTCTCAGTACTTGCTTTGGTATTCAAGTCTACAGCTTCTGTCGCTTCGCTTGTATTGCGCACGAAGTTCGTCTACACCTGGGTATCAGCACTAATTGGTACCAATGGTATACAACGCACCTCTTCCATGAAGAAAAACAGTATTATGAGGGAACCGAAGTTTATGATTGCAGCCCAGTACATTACCCAATGCCATCCCTGACCATCATAAATGAACTTGATCAAAAGTTAGGACGAAACTGAGGAAGTCAATCTGGAATGTGACACGTACGCCGGCAATGAGTGGTGCAAAGTAGTTTGACCTGTCGCAAGGTCAACACGAGCCAAGATTTATACACTCAAGACTGACCCAAAGAGAAAGAGCGTGTAAATTCCAATATACGTTCCACGCTCATGCGCGAAGAACTACCAGGGTGAATTCAGCTTATTTGAGTGAACAGGTATCTTGGTATACTTACTATATCTGCAATGCTGACTTCGCACAGACTTTCGACAGGGGTGCAGAGGTAACCTTGCACAATTTTGCTGGCGATCCTGGTGGTGGATAAGCCTCGAATGGCCTGTTAGCTGGGAAATGCGCTGCATACCACTGGCCTTCCGTCTTGATGTACGGCGTCCATAGACACATGGCCTGCCAAATGTTAGTCAGCCTTCAATTCGGATAACATGACGTCACTCTTACAGTATTGCCAAGGACCGAAATAAGGTATATACCACGCTTTCCGAAGGTAAGAGCAAGCGGTTGATTTATCAATGCGCCCCGGCCCAAGACTAGTATTCCGACGTCATCTATACCTGGTCATCACAAACAATAATGACAACCTACAAAGAAACACTGTTCGCGCCAACAATGCGACGTTAAATCTAAGCAAAAGAAGAAAACATAGAGATAAGCCCACTGTATCCGGTGCCTGCATTTAGCGTTGAAAGCGGTATCCCCGTATCATTAGAGATGGGCTGCAAGATTGAGTACAGAACAGTCGTCCCAATACCGATTGTACTTGTGTCTGTGGACAGAGTAAGAGTCCGATACATCATATGCTAGGCGTTGACACGCACATATCATCACGCAGATGACCTGCAGAAGCTTTCGACCTCTACTCCAATTCAGGGGATCGTTGATGTCATTCGAAGGCGTCGGACTGAGCACAATAGCACTGTCTGTTCCTGCGTGCACAATCGTCGTTTTCTCCTGGACGTCGACGAGGTAGACTGATCCGGGCACTACGGAATCGTCAATGTCGTGCACCATGATGCAAAGTGAAGCAGGGGGACCTTCCAAGTCAAAGAAAATTGACGGCGGCGAACTTCCATTATATGCGTGACCGACCGATAAGGAGCTAAATCCGAGGCTAGCATATATCCAACTTTAGACGGCTGTTGATTAACCGCCGGAGATAAGTATGCTCCAAGCGCTGAAGGATGTAATGTCAATGAGCTTAGTATTAAGAACGCGCGACACTCCCTTAGTTGTTTACCGTAAGCCACACATTCTTTATGGGAGACTGGCACAGTTTTTGGCTCCTACCATGGATGGAACAAACCGTTTATCACTACTAGTATGGAGCCACGGCCAAGGCATTGAGACGCATGGTTCACACCCTGACTTTTCCGGTGGTGGCACAAGACATCACTTGACCAGTCGAATACATATTCCTTCGGAGTTCCATGAGAAAGTGGATGCTATCGAGTAGAAGATAAGGTGTGCTTTACGCACTTCAGTCCGCCTACGGTATCGGGCTTGTCAGAAGTGTGGGATGAGGGATGCTCAAGTCGTTGTCGCTGTGCACTTGACCTTACGGTCATCCTTTCGTAAGTAACCTACACGGACCCTAAACCTTTCCTAATTTGTCCACCACCGCTCGGCTAAACCTTCACATGGGAGAAGTTCTCAACCTTGTCGCAGACTCGCGACAACGACATTTTAGAATTTAGCATCCCTTATGAACACTTGCTCGGCAGAAGTGAGTCATCAGAGAGCCGGTGAGCCGCAGATATTGTCATATATAGTTTCGCGTTTCGTCGCATTGGAATATAAAGCAATATATGATCATGTAAAACCACCGCAATCTACATAATCGCTAAGGTAGACTTAGGTAGGGCTCATACAAAACCGAGCAACCTCACGTGACAAAGTATACAAAGCGTGACAAAACTACAGAGCAAGAACTGACCAGTTCACTGATGAAGGATGCAATGAGTTATCTGTTAGATTCAGGAACGAAAGAGCAAGAGATAGTAAAGTGAAACGGTACGAGCGCAATCCGAGAATGCGAAGCACAACGCTTTGACGTCGGCCGAGAATACTAATATTGAACTGTCTATTCCTAAGCTACGGTATATTTATTTATCGTTAAGCTACTTACTATAAACCTACGAGTTTTCGTTAGAACATCTCAGTCCTTACTCGAGACTGAGATGTGAGTACCTACTTTTCCCGTCTATGTAAATCGAGCTAACATACCCATAGATTATATTCTTATCAGGTACTACATTACTTTACATTGAGTCCTTACTCGAGACTGAGATATTATATTCTTATCAGCTCCTCCCATTCGCATTCGCTCAGCTCGCATAACTACAGGTTATGAGCCCTGACTCGACCATGGATACCACGCTCCCCAGTAACACCTCTGCCCTCTTCAATGTCCCCAAGTTAGCCGAAGATGGTTCAAATTGGATAACCTACAAGGAAAGAATGTTGACATCCATAGGTGCTTGAGGTTTGATGTGTTATACCAACGGTCGAGCGACAAAACTGATCCCATTTAAAGTCGACCCGACGACGAAGAGCGCTATGAAGCCTGATGGCTCGACGCCTACGCCTACAGAGATCGAGGAGTTAGAGAAAAGAATGGATGAGTTCTTCCAAAAGGACTCACTTGTTAAGCAGCACATATTCAGCACTATTACTGATCGCATGCTCCTCCGCGTTCAAAAGCTAGAAGACACCTCGAAGATCTGGGCAGAAATATGTGATATTCACGAGGGTAAAACCAAACTCGTTCAAATTGACCTGCGTCGTCGATTGCAAGAAACGAGGTGTGAAGAGAACAGAGACGTAAAGGCTCACTTTAGTGAGATGCTTCGGCTCCGCGAATCGTTGGTGGGCATGGGCACCGCCATCAAAGACAGAGACTTCTACGTGATCCTATTAGGATCCCTCCCAGAATCCTATTGACCCCTACTTTCCTCCATAAACGCAGCCGCAAAGGTTACCCAAACGCCTCTCAGCCCGTCTGAACTCATTAACATTGTATCTGAAGAGTATGAGCATAGGCTCCTCACGGATCAACGCGGTTCAAAGAAGGCCAACAGCGCAGCTTTGATGGCAAAGGGAGGTCCTGGAAAGGGCCGCAAGGCTGGCAGATCGACCCAAGCCAACCCTGACGTGACCTGTTTCAACTGCGATAGGAAGGGCCACTATAAGAGCGACTGTTGGAGGCCAGGAGGAGGAAAGGAAGGGCAAGGGCCGAATCAGCATCAGAAGAAGGGTCCACGCTCACCAAAGGAAGGCGTGAATGCAGCAGCATCCACCCCAGAGTCCGAAACGAACTATGCCTTTGCAACGTCAGACCTCGCTGGTATAGCTGGGCAGATGAACATACCGGTTGAACAACGCGGCACCATTATAGACTCAGGCGCCCCCTCCCATTTCTGTCCCGACCGTTCGAAGTTTCTCAACTTTGTCCCCATAGAGCCTCAAGATGTGCATATGGCTGACGGATCGGCTGTTAGTGCGATCGGAAAAGGTGACGTCCAGTTGGACTTACCGAATGGAAAAGGCCGAACATCTGTTACTCTGCGTAATGTGCTATACGCGCCCAAGATGGCCTTCATGTTAATATCCACCTGTCGTATAACAGCGGGCGGTCTCGCCGTTCATTTTGAAGACAAGGTCTGTAAGATCATGTCCCCTGGGCCTGACTGCACTGTCATACCCACTATTCCCCAAGTTGAAGGGCTATACAGCATCGCCGCACGTTCTAAGCACTATGCTAATCTCGCTACGGTCGAACTCACCGTCCACGACCTGCACAAGACCCTTGGCCATATCTCACAGGCAGCTGTAAAGCACACCATTGACAAGGGCCTAGTCCACAGCCTCGAGCTCGACTCCTCCTCGAAGGACGAGTTCTGTGATGCCTGTGTAAAGGCGAAGTCAATGTATCGCCTGTTTCCAAAGGAATCCAAGAGACAAGCAGAGACTTATGGTGAAGTTATCCACAGCGACCTCTGGGGACCAGCACAGATGGTCAGTCTGGCCGGATCAAGCTATTACATGAGCTCTACCGATGACTACTTGAGGGAGACGGCCATGATATTCTTGAAGCAGAAGAGCGAAGCCCTAGATGCATTTCATCAGTATGAAACCAAGCTCACCATGCAGCACAATGGTCGCCGAATCAAGACACTTCGGTCTGATAGAGGCGGCGAGTACTTGAGTGCAGAATTTGATGCACACCTCAAGGATCGTGGCATAGCTCGTGAGCTGACCATGCACGACTCTCCCCAACAGAATGGAGTGGCGGAGAGGCTCAATTGCACTCTGGTTGAGCATGCCCGCGCGATGTTGATAGCATGGGACTTACCCAAGTCTCTGTGGGCGGAGGCAATTAACTATGCAGTATGGTTGAAAAATCACTTACCATCTAGCGCCATCCCAGGTCATACCCCCTTCAGAGCTTGTGAATGACTGCATTCCAGACTTATCGCAGGCCTGCGAATTCAGGTTGTCCTGTCTTTGTGCACCTGGAGCATATGGGAAGCTTGAGGCGCGTGCAGAAGAAGCACTCTTTGTGGGTATAGATGTTGAAAGCAAGGGTTATCGTGTCTATTGGCCGCTGAGGCGAAAGGTGTCGGTCGAGAGGAACATGACATTTGCTCTGTCTGGGGTTATAGTAGGCAAAGTTGCCCAGAACGAGGGGGAGTCATTATCTGTTAGGGCTAACCAACCTGCTCAGAATAGTACCAGCAGCACCTAGCTGTTCCAGTCACTCCACCACTCCAACCTCCCGCTACCCCAATTCAACTGTCTCACCAACTCCAAACACTGCCTGCACTGAGAACTACTGTCATATCCCATACCTCTGGATCCAGAATTCCGGATCTACTTCATTGAAGTCCAGTCCTCCATCTTACTATTCTGCCTGGCACTCCGCCTTCATCTCCGCACTCACCCCTAACTCCTTTTAGATTAGCTATTGCTCCGGTTACTGGTTATGTCCTACTCCGCTATGCTTACTGATCCGTCCATTCTTACTTCATTTCCAACTTCACTGCTTTGATCTGTTATACTTAGTAATAGACTTTCCACATGCTTCATACATAGCCCTTACCTTTGCTGACTGATTTACTTACAAGATACCTACAGTATATAAACCCCTGTAATACTCCGGAACTCCTCAGTTTGAATATCATCTTAGTTCTGCTCATTCCTGCAATCTCCGGACTTGAGTCTCACCTCTTGTCCACCTCCAAGTCTTAGGGGTTAAACCTTAGGACTACTTCTCTGGCTCTACCTTAGGGTAGTCTAACCTCTGTTCTGTTTCTACTCCGGACTTCCATAGTAGCCTTACTCCGTCCCCGCATAAACCTTCCGGAGTTCCGCCGAACTCCACCGACACTAAGTCCTCCGGAACTCCCCGGACTTCCGTCGGACTTCCCCTCTGTCCCCCAGAAATTAAAGGGCACATACTCGGGTAAGGGGCGCAGCGCACGAGCTGAAGCCGAAGCCCTTTGAGTAACCTCTCCCTTGAGCACGACCTTAACAATAGGCCACTTACTGCTCTTCTTCCAGGTCTAGACCAGACGCGATAAGCACACTAGGTGAGACTTCTGGATGTAATGAGACATCTATTCCTGAGCTCCAACTCAGTCGGCTTCCAGCTCAGCCAGTCTGAGCCATGCACCCGCCTGTGTAATTGCTACATCTATTGTCAGTGAGGGATCACTAGGAGAGTGGGCTTTACTTACCTGGTAGCTTTGGTTTCAAGTGGATTGGGAATCATTGTGTCGTTAGGATTCTGTTCCCTAAACCACCATTTCACTGAGCCATGTTGCACAATGTTTCGATAGAGATCACGGCATCAAACTCGTCAAAAGTGGCCTGGTGTTCAGCCCTTTCAATGAGAGCATCTTTCATCTTATTCAACAGTGAAGCACCCAACCCTACTACCTTCTTCCAATTCCAGTCACTGAAGTGGTCGTCGAGCGTGTCTTCGATGGCAACCCAGACCCATGTTCTTCGTACTCGAGGCCACTGGATTAATGTTTGACCAACCTCTTTCCGGGGCCTCGCCATCCATCCGGCCAACGAAGCGAGTGAAGTTGAACAAGAATATTGATTGACATTTTGCGACGTGCGCGGGAAGGTGAAATTTCGGTATGAAGAAGTGAATAATCTTTGAGACATGGTCTAAATGGTGGGACCAAGGGAGTGACTTCATACATGACCAGATGTGTTTGTGCCACTGGCACATGATGTCATACAACACGTTCAACATTTTGAGGGAATTGTTACTGCAATGTCGAGAAAAAGAGATAATCCATATTAATGTACCTATACAACATGATCAGTTCCATACACCTAAGTGTGGTTCAGCCTTCGACTGTACTTTTCGCCTTTCTGCAGATCACCAACTCCATTACCTCGCTTCAGATTGTGGTGTGTGCAGTCGATCAGTGCCAACACCAGTTGCAGCCAGTCCTTGGGACAATTTTGTATCCGCCATGTTCACAGCAGTTGTGACTCAAACAAGTGCTTTTCTGTGAGATGAAATGAGAAAGATACAGAAAAATATGGAGAACACGTACCTCTTGTGCTTCGCCAAGATGCTCGGCTAGATATGACTTATAATCATCCTCCTCCACAAAATACGACCATCCTTTAGAGAGGCTGGGGTTGGCCTCGTTAGTCGACACGTTACGCCTCTTCAAATGAAAGTTTGCATCTATGGCGACAAATGTAGCATACAACCACCTGAAATAAACATTAGCTCATCATCATCATGCTCACACGTCTCTGATACTTACTGTTTATCTTTCATTGCATGCTCCCAGCCATCAGGTAAATTCATACCAGGCTGGGGACAAGCCAGGACAGATAACAACACATTCGCCTTGTGATGTGCCCCCAACACCGCTCGCTTCATGACCATGACCGAAATGTTTCAGCATTTTGAGATGCCTCCACTCGCTGTACCATTCACATGAATGCATTATAGCGGTCCTAAAGTCAAACATTAAACTTGTGAGTGGCCAGAATATTGAAGCACCTTACCTTGGGTTTTGTGAGACCTGTGTTATCTGTTAGACGGACTAATGAGTGGTAGTATTCATATGCAGAAGCCTTGGACTCGAAAGATAATATTTGAAAGTGACGCAGTAGTCGAAACAGTCGCTGCAGTCCTGGGGTCAATCGATGTTGATGGGAACCAGCCATGACGAAGAAGTTGCCTGACGTGCATGTCGGAAGTTTCACAACTACAAAAATCCAACCCCACTTTGTGGATTCCATTCGTGTCTATTAGCACTGAACTCATCCTTGAATGCCGGTCGAGGGAGAATGCAACGTTGGCCGGCAGGATGCCCAAGCTGGACTCGAAGGCCGAGAGTCTTCAATGACACCCCCTGGAAGAACTCGCCAGTCCATTCCTGCAAATAATTTAATATTTTGAAATTGTACTGCAACAACATGTAAGTACCTGTATTCGATGGGTGGGAGACCGCACATGGTTGGTCAGAGTACATCCACGACAATACAACTGCAAATCATCGCAATCTAGACATCAAGACTGCGCGGGAGCATGACACCCTGTCATGAATTCCTAATATGAACCATTTTTCATTTCTCGGTTTTCCTTCGGCTACTTCCAGTACCCAAACCGGTCACGTGACTCCTTACCCTGTCACACCTTCACCTCTTCACATATCACCTGTGGTTTCTCCGATTGGCTCCCCTACTCCACGGGCTAGAACAATCTCACTTCCCAAAGAAGAACCGGTTGGAACTTGGGTTTCTGTTTAGTTGCTGTCTTACTCATTCGCTTATATATTATGATGTCATACTTAGTCATCTGCAGTATCGTACGACTCTTTTCTCATTGGCTGATTTCTTTCAGACTCCTATTCAATGTTATGTATATAAATAGGTTAGTTAGTGTAAGTACTCCTTAGACTTAACCTCTTTGTTTCCTATGCTTGTAGTGACTTAGACGTTCACGCTCAATACCATCTTGTTCATTATCCTCTTGACCGAGTCCTAGTGGTTGTGTACTCGCCTTCATCATTATTGGTGAATGTTGGTCATAACATTAGGTTAAGTCTATCTTACCACTCCGACTCGAACTTTGTCTTGGACGTCACCGTTCTTGATGAACTTCACTGTGCTATTCTGCTGAGATTTATCTTGCAGATTACGTTTAAATTCAATCACCATTCCCCGATGCGTTTGTTATACCAATCTCTTTACGTTACCTTTAGTAGAAGTGAACCAGGCCCTTGTCTTACTACTGAGCCAGCCAGTTCATAAGGATCAGTGACACTTAGGTCCTGTTTCTGCACGTCTGCAGTTAGGCCCCAAACCCTGCCAACTGTACGCTACAATATCTGCTTTCTACGTAACAGAACGGGCACTCGCGACAGTCCTCTCACTGTCTAAATACCTTATGATAGGAACCTAGGGTGCTAAAAGTAGACCCAAAGTTCACCAGGTCTTTCGCGAACTCCTCTCGAGTTCTACATAGGTTGACGAACCGCTACACACGCTGCATTCGCACCTTTGTCATCATTGCCCTGCCAGTACAGATCCCTGCCTAGTCGAGGCTAGGGCTTTCGCACTTCACAACAATGTTTCCTGTCTGGATTCCCATTGCTCCTATTTCCATGTCCGAGAATCTAGGAGAAACTGGGATCAACGTTTCAGAGGATACGGAAGTGATAGACACTCCCCCAGTTGTACCAAGAGTAGCAACTCCACCCAGGGGTGCAATCCACTCTCCGGCCCCGCAAGGATGGATGAACCCATTGGGCCCATTGGCATCTGCAGGACAATCCACCACCCCAACCGCAGGCCCTTCTGCACCCTTCAGGCATCTCCTGGGCCCGGGTCGAGTACCATCACCCATCAGGACATTTCAGTGCGCAATCAACTGCTGTTGTTGTAACAGAAAGAGAGTACACCAGACACTTAATAGACAGGTCTGCAGAAGGAGATTGATGAGCTGCAAGCAGGCCTGGTGCACGCGGACGACGAGATCGACTACCTGAAGATCAGGCTGAGGGACACAGAAGACAAGATCACGCTTTTGGAAACCTCGCCTACAATGAAGATCCCAGGCTCTACATCTGGGACTTCAGGCTCTGATCTCAAGATGGCGAAAATCAATGGATTTCACAGGGGACAAGAACTCCATTGACGTTCGACACATTCCTCACCCAGCTCGAAATCTACTTCACAGGCTACCCTGGAGCAATGGAAACACAGAGATGTACATGCCTCATTTCCTTCTGTCGGGGAGCCGCAGCAAAATGGGTGGAAAGCATTACCCCCATGGCTCTCAGCGGCCATCCCTGGGTCCTACGAACAGCATCAGTCAAGGACATGAAGGTCATGTGGACCGTCGTCAACAAAGAGGAGAAGGCAGCAAGAGAATTGGAAGCTCTCCGACAAGGCAATCGTACCGTCGGAGAGTACATTTCCATCTTCCGTCAGAAACTTGCTTTCTGTCACTTCTCTGATTACGAATTGATGCGCAAACTCCGCTTTGGATTGGACCAATGAGTTAAAAACTACTTGGCCAATATCCACCCTAACAGGAAAGACACCCTAGAGGGATTGATCAGGGAGGCGCTTCTAATTGGACAAAACCTCAAGGAGCTTGATGACGAGAGGAAGATGAACTTCAACCCTCGACGAACCTTGGCAAGGTGCCGCCGCGACATCTGCACCAGCTGGAGCACCCAAGACTACGCCACAGGGAGGAAACACCATGGATGTTGATGCAACCAGGACAGGAGGTAGACCCCGACCTCAAGGACAACCAGGATGTGTTTTCAAGTGCTACCAGCTGTGGAGAAGAAGGGCATATGGCTCGTAACTGCATGGGAAAGCCCCTTGACAAAGGCAAAGGACCAGCTGTCCGTACCGGCAAGGTAGAAGAAGTTCCAGCTGTGAAACCGCTCACACTGGAAGATATTAACTGCATCGTCAACGAGAGGATCTGCCTCTCCAGCATGTACAACCCAGCGAAGAAAGAGGAGCAGAAGGGTTTTTAGGGAGATTGAAGTCGACTGCAGACTTAGATCAGAGAAATTGTTTTTCCATTCTTGGTGACTCAGCAATTATGTTTGCAGAAGTATCAGAAGTTTGTTCTGGGAATAAACGAGACCATTTCTACTTGCCAGTTATGTTGGAGGGAAAAAATAAGAAAGCAGCCGTCAAAGCTCTAGTAGACTGCAGAGCAACAAACCTCTTCATCGCAAAGAAGTTTGTAGAAAAGAATCAAGTCCAGACCAAACAATTATTTAAACCAATGTCAATCCATAATATTGACAAAACAGACAATTCCGCTGGACCAATTACATCCTATCAGATTTGAAGCTCACGATAGGGGACCATGAGGAAGAAGTAGCCTTTCTGGTCACAGACCTAGGATCCGATGATGTTATCATTGGAATAGATTGGCTACGATACCACAACCCCAGTATCGATTGGAATGCAGGAAGGGTGGCACTAGACCTGTTGTCCGGTTAAATGCCAAGAAACCAAGGTCAAGGACAAAAAGACTAAGGCAAAGAAACGAAGATCCACGAACTCTTCGATCCTTTCGGTGTTACCCGATTTGATACCAGCAGAAGAAGATGAGGATATCGAGGAAGCCTCTATCCATCATCAGGTTCAGTCGAACAGCCTCAGCTCTAAAATGCAAGGACATGTGGGTACTATACCTGTGAAGCTTGAGGAAGAAGAACAATCGGACCTTGCTACTACTGTTGGACACAGAGCTACCAAGAATGTGCAGATTGAGGAGGTCGAGGATGAAGATTCATCACAGAACGTGTGGATCAGATACAAAAGCTCTGTCGCGTCAGAGTTAGCGCAGCAGGAGGAGAAGAAGAAGGAAAAGAAGCCTGTAGAGGAAATGGTGCCAGACTGGCTCCATGACTATCTTAAGGTCTTCTCTGAAGAAGAGTCTACTCGATTCCCCGAGTCTAAGAAGTGGGATCTTAAGGTAGACCTCAAGGACCCTAACAATCTTCCTCCCAATGCAAAGGCATATCCCCTATCCCCCACCGAAAATGATGCATGTGAAAAGTGGCTGAAGCAGGAATACAACTTGGGATGACTGAGAGATTCCGAATCTCCAGTAGCAGCTCCTTTCTTTTTTGTTGCTAAGAAGGACGGAAAGCTCAGACCAGTCATGGACTATCAGAGATTAAATGAGAAAACCATCCTGCAATGCATACCCTCTCCCTCGTTCTCAGGATCTCATCAATCATCTCTCTGGTGCAAAGCTTTTTTCGAAGATGGACGTTCGATGGGGTTATAACAACATTAGAATGAAGGAAGGAGACCAGTAGGAAGGCCGCCTTCAAAACTCCTTTTGGACACCATGAACCAGTCGTAATGTACTTCAGGCATGACGAACTCCCCAGCTACCTTCCAAACTATGATGGACCAAATCTTCCAAGATCTGAAGGAAGGCAAGGTCGTTGTAGTCTACATTGACGACATCTTGGTCTTCACCAACAATGATGTAGAGAAACATCGGAAGGTAGTGCGCGAGGTACTACAGAGACTACAGGACAATGATCTCTATCTCAAACCGGAAAAGTGCTCTTTTGAGAAGAAGGAAGTGGAGTTTCTCGGTTTGATCGTCAAGGATGGACACGTCTCTATGGATCTGATCAAGGTCAAAGGAGTTCAGGAATGGCCCACTCCTACCTGCGTCAAGGATATTCAGAGATTCATGGGATTTGCGAACTTTTATCATCAATTCATCTTTGGTTTCTCAAACATTGCCAGACCCATGAATGAGCTTATCAGAAAGAATGTACCATGGGAATGGACGGACAAGCAAGAAAAGGCTTTCAGAAGCCTCAAAGACAATTTCTCTTCTGCACCAGTGCTAGTTATGCCAGATGCAAATAAAAAACAGAAGATAGAGAGTGATGCATCTGACTATGCTACTGGTGGCATACTTTCTCAGCTGGAAGAAGATGGACTATGGCACCCAGTGGCTTTTTTTAGCAAATCAATGCAAGATGCAGAGCGTAATTATGATATTCATGATAAAGAACTCTTAGCTATTATCTGTGCATTGGAGGAGTGGAGGCATTATGTGCAGGGCACACCTCATCCGGTAGAGATCTGGACGGACCATAAAAACCTTGAGTACTTCATGACGAGCCAGAAGTTAACTCGGAGGCAGGCGAGATGGTCCTTGTTCCTTGCAGAGTACAACTTCACTCTGCAACACAAACCGGGAAAGGTTAATGACACTGCCGACGCTCTGTCCAGGAGGCCAGACCACAGAGGGGGGGTAGAAAACGACAATTCCGATCACATGCTTTTGAAACCCAAGTTTTTTCATATCAAAGCTGCAAAAAGAGGTCAGATTCTGATAGAAGGAGAACAATCGCTGTTAAAGTGCATCAGAAACTGTACTGATTTGGATCTGGAAGTCCAAAATGCTATCGAAACCCTGAAGAAGGCCCCTGTACAGTTGAGAAGAGGATTGGAAGAGTGGAATACGGAGGATGGACTCATTTTGTTCTGAGGATTGGTCTACGTTCCCAATAACAAGGAAATTTGTTGCTCAGTGTTAGAGATCTTTCACGACTCACCTGCAGCAGGACACATAGGGCGGGCCAAAACTCTTGAACTTGTCTTGTGGAACTACTGGTGGCCTCAGATGCAGAAATGGGTCAATGACTACGTAGATGGATGTGATCGATGCAAGCAAACAAAGGTATTACTGTCAAAACCCCACGGACCTTTGAAGCCAAACGAAATTCCAGAAGGACCATGGCAGACTATCAGCTGTGACCTTGTCACCAATCTACCCATCTCTCAAGGAAAGGACAGTATTCTAGTAGTCGTTGACCGCTTCACCAAGCAAACACATCTTGCTCCGACTACAAAGGATGTTAATTCCAAGGGAATTGCGGACTTATTTCTCAATCACAGTATGGAAGCTGCACGGGACGCTGAAGAAGGTGATTTCGGACAGGGGAACACAATTTGTGTCCAAGTTCATGCAGGAAGTCTCAAAAGACTAGGAACCAAGTGGTCCATGTCAACAGCATATCACCCACAGACTGACAGACAAACGGAACGAATCAATCAAGAAGTCGAGCAGTACCTATGACTCTTCACATCCTACCGTCAATCTGATTGGGTTTCTTGGCTTCCAATTGCTGAATTCATGCATAACAATTCCATAATAGTCACTGGACATTCTCCATTCAAATGTGTCTATGGCTATAATCCTGAGTTCACAATTTCCCCTAACTCTTCCAACACGATTCCCCAAGCCGATCAAAGAGTGGCCGAGATGAAGGAGGCACAAGAAGAGACAAAGGCGATGCTAGAAATAGCGAACGATCGAATGAAACACTTTTATGATCATAAAGTAAAAGACACACCAGAATTCAAACCAGGTGACAAGGTATGGTTAGACATGACAAATATCAAACAACGTCATCCGAGCCAGAAATTGTCCGACCGCCATCTAGGACCATTTGAAATCGAAGAGAAGACTGGTGAGCTAAACTACAAGTTGAAACTCCCCGTTAAATATCGCATTCACCCAGTCTTCCATGTATCGCTACTCACCCCGCATCAAACCTCTCAACTTGTCGATCGCCTGCCACAAACGTGTCCACCGCCAGAGATTGTTGACCAAGTCCCAGAATATGAAGCAGAGCAAATATTGCAAAGCCGCCTATACAGACGCAAGTTGCAGTATTTAGTAAAATGGAAAGGATATCCAGTAGAAGAAGCAACATGGCAGTCAGAGGAAGATGTGAAGAACGCGCCACTCATTGTAGCCGACTTTTATGCAGAGAACCCAAACGCAGTTAAATCGGTGCGAATCTCCACTTCAATTCTGATGACCCCTGACTTCCTCGAATGGAGACAGAAAAATATACAACCATCTTACATTCGCGAGGACGCTCATCCTAGAAAGGGGGTAATGTCATGAATTCCTAATATGAACCATTTTTCATTTCTCGGTTTTCCTTCGGCTACTTCCAGTACCCAAACCGGTCACATGACTCCTTACCCTGTCACACCTTCACCTCTTCACATATCACCTGTGGTTTCTCCGACTGGCTCCCCTACTCCATGGGCTAGAACAATCTCACTTCCCAAAGAAGAACCGGTCGGAACTTGGGTTTCTGTTTAGTTGCTGTCTTACTCATTCGCTTATATATCATGATGTCATACTTAGTCATCCTGCAGTATTGTACGACTCTTTTCTCATTGGCTGATTTCTTTCAGACTCCTATTCGATGTTATGTATATAAGTAGGTTAGTTAGCGTAAGTACTCCTTAGACTTAACCTCTTTGTTTCCTACACTTGTAGTGACTTAGACGTTCACGCTCAATACCATCTTGTTCATTATCCTCTTGACCGAGTCCTAGTGGTTGTGTACTCGCCTTCATCATTATTGGTGAACATTGGTCATAACACACCCCCCACATATACCACTAGCATATTCTCCATGTCCATCCAACCTGAATGAGTTCAGTGACATAAGTGTCATGTTCACTCATCCAAACTAGGAGGGGATTGTCCTAAGTACAGATTAGTAATAAGCAAAATGAGCCAAGAGCGAGTTCTTACTGCAGCTGTCCATCTGCGCTTATGAGGCGAGGCCTCATCGTGACCCAGAACATCGTCCGTGGGCATAGGATCATCATCGCCAGTGAAATATATGTTCTCTTCTTCACTTGGCACAGATTGAATGGATTGGGATTGGGACGTATATGAAGTCGATGAATTTGTGCTGGTAATATTGTGCCTTGTGACCTGCATAGTCCCATCACGATGCCCTGAAAATGTAACTGAGGTGTGCACACGTTGTTGTGGCTCTATATGTGAGGTAGTGGATGATTTATATGCATTCATACGAATGCGCCCCCGACTGTTAATTTGCTGGGATGTCCAGGGCAAGGGAACTGCCCAAATCGCACTATGCAGCTGGCCTGGTAGCCAGCATTAGCGCATACATCAGATTTATCAGGATATTGCTCACCAATAGGAGGGGGGATATCAGGCTGCATCTCTGCACAACACAGTGCCAAGTTCCAACACTACGCCTGGGCCAAGCACAGGCCTGTGAGAATTCATTAGATAATAACAGCAAATGATAAACAATTTTCATTGGCTAACTACGCTACTGATGTAACTCAGGCACCACATATAGTAAGTACCTCGTCAGCTCATTGATAAGACATGCCAGAGAAATAATTATGAACGTGGATGGAGATGACCGCTGTAGAATTTAGATTATGTAACATTTGCCAGTATTTGGGCTTAGAGAATGTATTCACCATCTGTGTGATCTACCACCTTTGCGTCTGCCTCCAGAACATGGACCTCAGTTTCAAAGCTACCCTGGTTCAAAAAGGTTAAAAATGGGAGCTTTTTTCCCAGTAAGCACTATCCCTTCCTTCCACTCTCACTTGTATTGACACTTCAACACAATCTACAATGACCACCACACGCGCAACAGATCCATCTTCAGCGCCTGCTGCAACCATTGTTGATAGTGCTAGTGGTGAGTAATGATAACCACCAGTAAACGGGTACTAAATCCCATATACTTAGATTCTCTCACCGTTCTCTTTGAGCAGTTGAACATATCAGTGCCTACTGCGGCTGCACTGACTGTTGCCCTCCACAGGTTCAGTACAAGATGCAGTTGTAGCTACAGTGCGTGAGATCACTAGGGGAACTACCGATGATATGTCTACTGCTCTCGTTGTGGCCGATCCTGCCCCCTGTCACAGGCACTCCCATTGCAGGAACTACTGATGTTACTGCTCTTGTTGTGGACATGCCAACCACCGTTGCAGGTGTTTCTACTGTGGGAGTTGATGTGCTCACCCCTGCACCTGCCATTAGTGCCCCAATTCTTGCATCTGCAGTTCCTGTTGTGCCCACTCCACCTGCCGTTCCCATTGTGCCTGATGTGCTCAATCCTGCCCCCGCTATTGGTGCCCCAGTTCTTGCACCTGTAGTTCCCATTGTTCCACCCTGCCAGGCCCCGCGTTGCATTCTAGGACTTATGGTGGCATAATGTATGATGTTCCTCCCCCTACCACCTCAGGGTCCATATTATTGGGTGACCCGCAGTCGCCGGATTGGGATTTTCTCTACTTGGTACTTAGATTTCCTTTTGTCTTACTGGGTGACTGACGTATACTTTGATTAGGCAACAAGCCTCCACGTATGTCATCGGCGTCAGTCGGGCCTCGTTTTCTAGGGTTCGTTCAGTTGTAGATGGCATCCAGTTGATGGAGGATGCCATTGACCGCGGGGATATGGAGTTGATTTGAGCAGTGTATCACCCTCGTAATCAGGATGTCTAGCCAGACGAGCTCATACCATACATCTGTAACCCACTCCCCAAAAATATGACCAGCGGTGCTAAAATGACAATAAATATCGATTTGGTGTTGCAGTTGCCTGCAGTGGATTCAACCAATGAAGGCACATGTCAACGGACATGAGGCACGCTTCAACTTAAGTGTTGCAGTTGCCTATAGTAGAACAAAGCAAGAGTTGTGCAGATTCCAGAGCATCCAACTTCGAGAGTATCCCAACCTGAGCACTTGTGATGACGCCATTGGAGCATCCGAGTTGGAAGCCGCGGAATGAGCGGCAATAACCATATTTGAATGAGGACACCACAGTCAAGCTACAGTCAAGCTACAGTATAGCTTATGCTGCGGGGACGGTCAGTTCTAAGTGTGATGAATGAATATTGAGCCAGGTTGAATGTGCGGTAGAACCATGTTGAGTTGTGCAGTTCTCGCTATCAAAAGTTTGCTGGTGACCATCCAAAGAAAGTGCAAGATTGAAAACGGAGATGGCACTATGGCATCAAAATGAACTTGTAGCTGATGCTTAATGATAGAATCATGAGTAGCGCTCAATGTACTGGATGATATCTGAGTCATTCCCACTGAAAGACGCAAACCATGCCATCCCGTCTATGTGAATGGACTCACAGTATTGTTACAGTTAGCTCAAGGGTATCATACCTGGTGTTTTGTATAGCAGCTAGATGGATTTATCGTGATACTGTCAAGATAATGAGGTTTGACTTCATAAATCTCCTATTACAAATACCCCAAGTTGTCGAATACAGCCGCTTCAAAATCGCAAACCACCTCGTAGTAGCACATGCTTCATCTCGAACTTCACTGTCAACTCATGGGCTGCCCACGACTACACAAGACTGAAGAGGAACGACTTAATGCTGCTCAGCAGATACCGAGCGAAATACTACAAGAGGTATGTTTCTAACACTGCTACACAAACCTGTACGGTACTACATACTACGAATACAGGAACAAGAAGGTGATCGGCCTGAAGATGGCCATGAAGTATCAGTCAGAAAAAGGACAAACCTCATAGTGATCTCACCCCCAAGCAACTAGCTGCCCCCAAGTATGTCTATTTTATGCTGAGCCTACCAGTACCATTGGATGTCTGAACTGCCGGTCCAAGGTTATCATCACTTAGTATTCCCTCCTGCACAACAGCCCACAAGAATGGTGTTATGTGCGATACTTCACACATATGATTTCTGGTATCACTGACTTAGTATACTCTTCACAGATGTGATATCGACAACACTCAATCCAAGCTTGTCATGATATGTGCTGAACTTGAGCCTTTGAGCCAGAGGATGGTGCATGACTTTCAAGACCACCGAGAAGGGGTACAGGAATGCCTTTCTCAACACCTTGAAACCCTAGAGCATGTTCAAGAATATCTGCGCTTCAAGACTTTGGATGCTGACAGTGATTCGAGTCACATTGCAACGGTAGCAGGTGTGATGTGTCGATCTAAGGCTATCATAATGGCTGCCGAAGAATTATGGTGCTACTCGGCTATGAGTGAGATTGACGAAGAGATGACTCTGAAATACCATCGCAGAGGTTTGTTATTCCAGACTATAGTGTAGGCAATGTAAACCTTGTGAGCGCAGTGGCTCTATCATCCCATCACACTGATAACCTTAATAAGACTGAGCTTCGAAGGGAGTAACCATTGCTTCTCATTCGTTCACTGCTTTGTTGATAACTACCATGATGTCCACTGACAGTGTAAAAAACCTACATTTTCGCTCCTTATTTATAGCTGACAGGAAGCAGCCTGAATATCAGTCCATGTCTACCAAGCCAACGATGGCCAGAGGAGAAAGTCCTGTTTCCTGGGGTTGCTGTCCATGATCTCTCTGCAGAACAGGCTACCACCAGTTGCTCAATCCGTGAAAAGGCACGAGAAGGTAGTGCAAACTATGACCTCCATTGATGGACACGCTGCTAATGTACATTGCAGAGTCTACACCGATTTTACAAGTGGGCTGAAAAGTATCATCCAAGGCACCTGCCATAGCGTATGAGAGAGCAAGTCCATCAGTGGACAACGTTAAAGCTTCTGCAGTATATTTCGAAGATTGGGCATCACTCGCTCAAGTGGTTAGATAGTGCCGTCGAATTTAGTTTGTAGTGCTGTCAAACATTATATTTTTGGCCCCGGTCACTTGTTGCTAGATGCAAATCTTTTCCAGAAGACCTGTCTGCCTTGCGAGTTTGATATTTAGTAGACATTTTGACAGTTTTCTCCATCATTCGCCCAATGTCCATGACACAGATCCGAGTGTTGACGTGTGAGCAGTGTAATATGCTCAAAACTTTTATTCCTACATATGTCCTCATAAAACTGGGGTCAGAAGAAGAACTGGAGACATTTTGGGAGTCTGTATACGTCCAGTGGTTTCAAACCTGGCCTGAACATGAAGTTCACTATCCAGATACACCACCCAACAAATTATCTAACCTGCAACAAGTATTACTAGATGCCACTACAGACCTGCCGCCAGTTGCATAAGTCATTCCCATTGTGCTTTAACTTCATGTACTCACATTTTGCATATTGCAGAGAATTCGTTTGTTCATCCAAACGATCCACTTGCATAGGACCTTGGATAAACCAACACTGCAGACCTACTTTCCCATCAAGAAGCGACCTAGGTATGTTATTCTACTCATCATCACAGATATGGACTTAGTGTGTTCAGAGCGTAGACAGTACCATTGTGCCAGAATGTTCAGATGGGAGTGTGGGTAGACGGCGTCTTCATCTGAAAAGGGGATGGACGAATGGCGAGTGCAGATCTCGAATTTCTTGAAAAATAAATTATATTAGAATTATCGAGTTCTAGAATACATCTCGATTGTTGCAAACAGCGACTCGGCCTGCGCACACAAAGGGGAGGGACCCAAGACATCAAAACGAAGATTTTGCTTCCCTACCCAATATTTTAGCCCACCACCACAAGTTAACATGTGTGCAGATACCTTTTAATCAGTGTGTGCTGATATCAGTTGTGTTGTGTTTGACAGATGCCACAAAAAAAATGGGCTACGGCGGAACAGGAGGAATTCCTCATGAGTCACTTGCCAGAATTCCGTGTTCTTGCCGCCACCAGGAATTATAAGGATTTTTTGAAGGGCATCAGTATAGAATGGTTCCAATGCTGGCCAGAGCATAAGGCCATGTTCCCTGATTTTCCAGCTGACCATATTTACACGGCTGAGGAAGAGCATGCCATAGCATCACGATTAGACCCTCAATGTGAGGTAAGTCAGAGATATGGTTGCGAAGCCAAAACTCATGAGATTCTGACAGCAACTTGCCACCTGGTTCAGATGGCAGATTAATCCTGCGCACCTACATCGCTCGGCCAGGTACAAGAGGAGTGCTAAAGTTCAATGCAGTGCTAGCTGGGGGCATCGATCTGAAAGGAACGCGCGTGCCACAAAAATTGGATGTATACTCCAACATGTATTATGAGAAAAAGGTCAAGCATGCTGCAGATGACGCGATTCAGAAGGAGCACATTACCAATAGAGGCCTGAAGCTCAACAAACTGCCAAGAGATGACACGTTGAATGTACTCAGACTGAAAGCGAAGATGTCAAAGTGAAAATCGACAAAAAATACCAAAAGTTGAAGGTGAAGATATGCGAAACAGCACCAACTGCCTAAAGTCAGGGAAGCCAACAAAAGTGGATGACATGTCAAAAATCAAGTACGTACCTTTCAGTACCGTGACATGATCAATATCTAATGAATATCCCAGGGCTATTCGCGAGCTCGGTCCCATGCTCGATCAGGATTCTCAAGTACCTGGGACATGCGACCGGAGGCTGGAAGTTTACCGTGCTCATGGGGGGTCATGATCCAAGCACAGGCAAAGTGTCGATGTTTAAGTGAGTACGCTCGAAAAATGCAAAAAAAAGTAAACACTTACGATCGATTCCCACAAGCTACCACAGTCGGAGAACTTGAAAGCAGCGCACAGTTTGACCAAGTGTGCAAAAACTTTGACGCCATGCAGAACTCCTTCCTAGAATTTGTCAAAGACGCTATTGGTAAGTTTCAAGGTGCTAGAATTGCAATACGGTGCTTACTTACCTTGAACTAGCATTTGAGTCCACATCACTGCAGGATCTGGCAGAGTCTGACGAAGATGAATCCCTGGTTGAGTCGGACTCAGATGGTTTTGACTTGGATAACGATTGGGGAAAGGGCAGAAACGACTTTGATGGCCTCTATCAGATGACTGCTCAATCGGATAGAGCTGATATGCCAGCCACTAGTAGTAGTTGTGGGGATTGCTATCAGTCTTGTGACAATGATATCGGAAATACAGTAAGCAGCGCAGTTAGAGCGTGTCGGAGTCACAGTATCTCATATTGAGTTGAACAGGACTTACCTGGTGATGCATCAACCGCTCTTCATGTTGGTGCCACTGGTAATGCATCAACCACTCTTGTTGATACCAGCAGGCATGCATCTTCAAGTTTTGGTTTCCGACCCGATGGTCTGGACCCCATTGTCACTGGGCAACATTGATTTTTCAGTGTTCGATCCGCAGGCATTCTTATCTGCAATCAATGATCCCTACTTTGACATTAGTGCCCTTGACAGTGGCTTTAGTGCAAGTCACCTCAATAACACACCTTCCCAACCGTCAGTTGAACCGGACTACCCACGTTCACCAACACCCAATCCACTGGCAGAAACCCTTCTTCCTCCAGTCCCATCTGGACATAACGATGAGATAGAAGAGAACAATGGCGAGTCCAAGCTTGCCACCCGACCAGAAGGTGCTGCTGGCCATGGAAGGCGGAAACAAGGTGCAGGTGATGCAAATATAGATGAGCCTCCTGCCCAAAGAGTGCCACGACTACGTGCATGCATTCCCTTCAATGCACGGGAGCGTGACAATGAAATTGGAGTCCCAACACGTCGTGTGGCATGACAATCTTGAACAAAAATTCAATGTGTAGTTTCTTGCTCGTACTATGCTATATTGTGTTGCTTGTAGTTAACATATATGTACCGATGATCATAATACATTTCTTGACTTCATATATGAACAACGAAAGACAGGATTCATACAAATTTAAAGTAAGAGACTATGCAGATGCAGGCAAAGACTTAGGCCTTAGGACTTAGAAATGAAATACTCGAAAATGACATCATTCCCAGGTGCCTTGCCTTCTCATTGACCAATCACACAATCTGAAACCGCCATCTAGACTGATTCTATGCTGAATGTGCCTGAACCTACCCGAATGCTACCTAATACTACATCAAAAAGGCGAGAGGCCTACCAATTGTCGAGCTGAGTAGCCAGGGTACCCCACAGGCAGTATGAGTAAGCAAGGGAGCCTCAGGTCAGAAGCAAAGTACGAAGTACGAAGTAGCTGCACACCCATTATAGCATTAGTAAGCAAGGGACATCAGGTCAGAAGCAAGGTACAAAGGCATGCCCTGCAGCCCCTGCTCAATATGGCATGAGTAAGTACTAGTAAGTGCAGGAAATGCACTGGCAAGGTAATGCATCACTGATGCATCAGCTTCCCTATTGGGATTGAACTAATGCATTGCACTTCTAGCAAGGCTCATGCATCAACAAATGTCTGCTACTTGTCCTATACTAATGTATCAGAATGACAGTATGGCCTGCTCAAAGGTACTTCTGACCTTGGACTTACCTTAGGAGCTACAGATGCAGGATTAGAAGTGTATGTTGATGCTGACTGGGCATCTCAGCCCCATCGCCACTCTATGTCAGGCTATATTGTGTTGTTAAACGGTGGTCCAGTAGCATGGAGTGCTAGGAAGCAACCTCTGATCGCACTCTCGACAGCTGAAGCTGAGTACATTGCTCTAACGACCGTGCAAGAGAGATCCTATACCTCCAGCTATTGATCGAAGAGCTGTACGAGTCACCCCCTCTTCCTACCCCAGTCTACTGTGACAACCAGGCCGCCATAGTGCTCGCATCTAACAACAAGTTTCAATCTCACACCAAGCATATTGATCTACGATACCACTTCATCCGTGCTCACGTCAAGAACAGCACATTCGCACTGACCTATTGCCCCACCGACGACAATATTGCAGACACTTTTACCAAAGCTCTACCGTGCCCACGACTTCAGAAGTTACGCGGGCTAATGAGCTTGGATTGTGCTCAAGGGGGAGTGTTAGATTCAGGAACGAAAGAGCAAGAGATAGTAAAGTGAAACAGGTATGAGCGCAACCCAAGAATGCGAAGCACGACTGCTTTGACGTCGGCCAAGAATACTAATATTGAACTGTCTATTCCTAAGCTACTGGTATATTTATTTATCATTAAGCTACTTACTATAAACCTACGAGTTTTCGTTAGAACATCTCAGTCCTTACTCGAGACTGAGATGTGAGTACCTACTTTTCCCGTCTACATAAATCGAGCTAACATACCCATAGATTATATTCTTATCAGGTACTACATTACTTTACATTGAGTCCTTACTCGAGACTGAGATATTATATTCTTATCAGCTCCTCCCGTTCGCGTTCGCTCGGCTCGCATAACTACATTATCTATATGTCAACCATGACCGCAAAGTCGAAACAAGCACAAACATGATGCATAATGTACAGCGACCACAACCATGTCCAGGACATCCAGGACATCTTCGACGTGTACGAAGCGGATGACGCCTGTCTTGCAAGCTTGAGCTTGAAATTTCATGAAAACTTTACAAAATTAAATATTTCAAGTTCACTTAATAACAGTCACTTACTTATGTAATCACTGATAAGTAGTTACTTATCATATCTCGCCCAACGTTGTTTCATCCAAGTTCCACCTCTACTCGAATACGAACTCTAGCTTAGGCTAAATCTCTTTAGATATTTATCTCTCCATGCAGGGGATTGAAATGAACAAGCTGGATTTGAAATTCAACGGCGTCGGCAATGCTACCCAGACTTCTACTTCATCCTCTTCGGACATAACGGTTACCGGGGAACAAGTCAGCCAAAAGATACCAGGTTCTCTGTCGGATCTGCCACCAGATCTTACCGGTGGGCTCCAGCGAACATCACGCTATCCGATCGCTGCCGGAGCCTTTGGGGACATCTGGAAGTGTAATCTGATGAAGCCCAGTGGGACCGTCCAGGTAAGCACAGCTTGTAGTATTTATCTACTGTGTCGCCCTGAATATTGTTACGTAGGTAGCGGTAAAGACCATTCGTGCTTTCGAATCAGATAATGATGTCTTGGTACGGAAGAAAGCGAAGGTAACGTCCTTTTCCATGGCGCGCCAATTTATCCCATACATAACGACTCGGATTAGAGAGTGCGTCGTGAACTGAAAGTTTGGGGTCGTCTTGAACATGATAGAATTCTTCCGCTCTTGGGAGTGGCAAACGACTTCGGGTCCCTACCTCTCAATGATTTGCCCATGGGTTGATAATGGAACTCTCACGACCTTTCTTGAGCGCCGACAAAGCATGTTATCATCTCAAGATAAGCTTTCCCTGGTAAACCCTCTTTCGTGAGTATTTCCATATACTTGCTGACCTATCCACACATGTCAGCTGAATGATATCGCTCTGGGATTACAATACCGTAAGTTGTCTTTCAGTACCAGAGTTTTCGAATGGTCATGCCCGCTCAGTCCACAGCAAATTAATTGTCCATGGTGACCTGGCAGGGGTGTGTACTACCACACAGATAATATACTATTCATACTCACATACTGATTCTCCAGTCAAATGTCCTTGATTGATAGCAGCGGTCGGGCATGCCTTGCTGATTTTGGTCTCTCAACGATGATGGAATTCATCGGTACCTCCTATCTCACGAGCCACATCCAGGGGCATGCTCGATGGGCAGCTGCAGAGCTATTTCAAGTACCAGAGGAGGCAGCGGCCTCGCCCAGCATCAAGTGTGACATATACTCGTTTGGTAGTATCGCCTTGCAAGTTAGTAGCTTCAATTTTCAAAGGAAAGGCTGTTTGACTTGGCGCATGCATGCTCTAGGTATTGACTTGCAAGGTACCCTACCACGATGTGAAAAATAATCTTGCAGTGATCGCACAAGTCATCACAGGTAAGAAACCAGAGCCTCCCGTGGAGTCACAAATCGCGTCCATGCACTGGGAGTTCATACAACAATGTTGGTTGCCTCCTGCGCGTCGCCCATCAGTCGGAGATATCGTAGCGTTTTTAGCATACGAACGACAAGGTCTGTCGGATGCCCATGAATTGTCTTTCCCGAAGGACTACATGTTGCCTCATGCACATCGTCTATCAGTTGGAGAAATCCCAGATGTCCAGGAGGGACAGTTGATGAGGTACGCTTGGTTTGGGCGTATGCAAGGTAGTGAAATACTAACATCCGTGATCAGAAACTTCCAAACTCTCAATGGCCCTATGTCAGAAGCGCAATTCAAATGCCTATGGAATGACGGCCAAGGCCAGTGTGGCGTTACCGAGCGTACAGCCAAGAGCATGCTGCAGCATATATCGTCACAACATCTCCATGAGCATCCGCGTCCCGACAGCCCGGTGCAATGTCGATGGCCGGGCTGCCCAGTTCAGGGGAGCCTAAGGCGAGACACGATGCTCCGGCACATCCGCGAAAGGCACTATGGAACCAAATATCGACGAGCGCACTATGGTGAATTGTAGAGCCTAACGTTGACTCTTCATCTGGTTCTCGTTGCCCTCCTCTCGTTTTTATTGTGCCTCCCGCTACTATACCCTTCCTGCCGTCGCTCTGTTTATGGGTGGATGAAACTCAGTACGATTTATGCAGTATTCTGCCTGTTACTGGTCTACTTTGAAGTTGTCCGAACATTGTACAAGCAGTTACCTTCGATCGCGGCGGGGCGCATCGAGGAGAGCTAGATGCGAATTGGAGCGTTGCACGACGCAAGCCAAACAGATAGATTTTACCGAATCACATAGATCCTGCTGTGATGCTGGCCAGCCCTGTGGGAATATGGGCGTATTTCGAATTCGGTCTTTACTCGTCAACTGTGGAACCAAAGCAAAAAATTCGTGCGATGAGTAGGGTTTAGTATCGTGTAAAATACAGCCATTGTGTAGTCAACTCTAGTTATGCAAATGCGCGATTCAAACATCAAAGCAAGTAATCAACCAGCCTCTCGTCAATCTCACGAAATAGAATAAGTAAGTAATGATGCAGCAAAGAATCCAAAACAAAAACTATATCGATAACGTATCCTTCCACCGCTCAACAATCTCCTCAGCCTCGGAACACCTCATGAAGGACCTCCCGGACGTCTTCAACGTATACGAAGCGGATGCCTGTCTTGACGCTCTCTGGGACGTTCTCCTCGATGTCGGCGCGGTTGGCTGCGGGTGCTAGGATTGTCTTTATCCCTGCGCGATGGGCAGCTAGGATCTTCTCCTTGAGACCGCCGACCGGGAGCACTTGGCCGACGAGCGATATCTCGCCAGTCATCGCTGATGAACAACGAAAGTGATGAGCACCGGAAGCAAAACCCAACAATACAACGTACCGATGTCTGGATGGATCTTCGTCTTGGTAAAGAGAGACACAAAGGCAGATAGGATAGCAGTCCCAGCACTAGGACCTTCTTTCCCGATACTCCCCTCAGGCATATGGACATGGATATCCCGATCCGTGAGGAATTGTTCATCAGGCGTCTTGGTAATCCCAAGCTCGTATGCATGCGCCTTCACCCAACTAAGCCCAATCTGCGCACTCTCGCGGATAACCTCGCCCAATTTACCAGTCAGCTGCAATCCTCCCTTACCAGGCATACTCTGAAAAAAAAAAACTATCAGCATAATTTGCATCCGAGAGTAAAAACGAACAGACGGTAGCCTCGACAGGCATGACAGCGCCCGACCCATTGCCCAAGTATCCTAGACCAGTACTGACGCCTGGTGGTGGAGGAGACACGTACATCCTGTCTTTGTGGTAGACAGGGGGACCGACGTAGTCTTTCAGGTTGTCTGGCGTGATGCGAACGTGGATGTCGTCAGGGATCTTGAGTGGCTGGCGCTCTTGTGTCGTTACAGCTTTGCGGTCACCAGATTCCTTGCTTTGACTTTCCTCTGATGTGACTTCATTTGACTCGTTGGCGGGCGGTTCTTGAGACTCGATAGTCTTGGCCTGAGGATCTGAGGAAGTGGACGAGGCGGGCGCGCTAGTAGACGCAACCAAGACTGGTTCAGGGAACACCGTCTCGCCAAGGTCGAGGATGAGCTTCAGCGCAGCCTTCCGGTAAATCTACAGCACCCCGTGAGCTATGCACAAACGATACCATTACCGCAACTCTCACCTTGTCAATATGCTTCTTCAGATTCCGCACACCGCTTTCTCGGCAGTAATACTTGATGAGGACATCGACAGTGGAAGGTTCGATGAGGACGTCAGCATCCTTGAGGCCTGATGCTTCCCTTGCCTGTGGTCCGAGGTACTTTTCGGCAATAACGCATTTCTCTTCGGAGACATAACCGCTGACTTCAAGGACTTCCATGCGGTCGAGGAGAGGTGCTGGGATTGTGTCAAGGTTGTTAGCTGGAAGACATGTAAATGTAAGTACCAGTAACACGAATCATCCTCTGGACAACTCACCCGTACAGACGAAAAGAACGCGTGACAAATCGACAGGCACATCCATACTAACAATCGTGAATATACGCTGTGCACGAGTGGCGGAAAACACTCACTAGTGATCCAAGAATCCATTGTTTTGTTCAGGGTCCAACATCTCAAGGAGCGCACTAGCAGGATCGCCATTAATCCCTCTCCCAATCTTATCCACCTCATCAATCAAAACCAAAGGATTCTCTGTCCCCACCCTCTTGAGCGCCTGGATGATCTTTCCAGGAAGCGCACCGACATACGTCCTCCGATGGCCCTTGATCTCTGCCACATCCGTCAAACCGCCCACTGAGAAGCGGAAGAATTGCCTATTAAGTGCACGGGCGATGGATTTGCCAATAGAGGTCTTGCCAACGCCAGGAGGCCCGACAAGGCAAATGATCTTGCCTTCGACTGTGCCTCGAAGCTTACCCACAGCAAGAAATTCCAGGATGCGGTCTTTGACGTCTTTCAGACCGTAATGGTCTTCATCGAGGACTTTCTGGGCGTGCGTGATGGAGTAGTTCTCAGGGGTGTGCTGGCCCCATGGTATCTGTCACGCAAGCGTCAGTAGGGACTGGGGCAAAATGATAAAATGCGCACCTGAGTAAGCCATTCGAGGTAATTACGCGTCACGTTCGCTTCCGAAGCAGCAGGTTCCAGTCCCATCAATTTGTTGAGTTCCTCGTCAAAGACCTTCCGGACACCATCTGGCATCTTCAACGAAGCGGCACGCTCCTTGAATTTCTCAATAAGTTTGTCCTTGCCGTCTGACTCCATACCAAGCTCCTTTTTTATTCCCTTGAGCTGTTCCATCAGGTAGTACTCGCGCTGACGCTTGGCAATCTTGCTGTCGACGTCACGTGAGAGTTTACTCTGGAGCTGGGCATTAATGAGTTCTTTCTTGAGAACGAGGAGGGCCTTGCGGAGACGGTCATCGACGACGAGACTCTCGAGCACGTCCTGAAGTTCTCCAACTTCACCAGAGGATACAGCTGCTGCAAAGTCTGCAAGCTTGTCTGGCTCGTCAAACACATTGGATGCAACTTGATTGATAGAGAAGTTGGTGATCTGGTCGCGGAAGAGAGGGTTGAGCTGGGCGATGTCCTTGAAGACGGAGACAATTTCAGACATAAAGGCGCGGATGTACTGGTCGTCTTTGTTGTAGGGTTGTGTTACGAGGTTGTCTACGTGAACGATGGAAATAGCGTGCTTGTGCAGGAACGAGGTTTGCACAGGACCTGAGGTGAGGTGAAGTATTTGTTGCAAAGAGATGTGAAAGACATACCTGGCAGTATCTTGGCAACATCATCTTCAGTGGGGGATGGCGAGGGAGGAGGGGTAACCGTTTGTGTCTCTTCCTGTACGTTGGCAGTACTAGTGTGTTCACCAGCCTTGACTAGCTCCGTTATCTTGATTCTACGGTGCGGATACAAAACAGCAGTGAGACCCTCTTCCTTGTCGTCACCAGTACCACTGTTGGCAGCAAACACGCTAGTGATCTGTGCAAAGACGCCGACCGGATGAACGGAATTAATATCGGTAATGACATCGCTATCGGTATGCTCGTCCTTTAGCAAGAAAGCGCCGAGATATGGTTGACCACGCTTCATCATCTCCTTGATTGCGGCAACGACAGCTGGATTGCGAACGACGACAGCCTTGTAAAAACCGGGAAAGAGGGGACGTCGTGCGATGGGTAGAGCAAGAACCTGGGGGTAGACTTCTGGTACGGATTGTTTGGCTATTGAACTGGGAGTAGGTGTCGGTTGTGGAGATGGAGATGGTGGATCGGAACCGTCGCTACTATCTCCGCCGGAGGAGGAAGACGGTGGGGGTGATGACTGGCCAGAAGAGCCTGCGGGACTTTCATCATCTGCGCTTTCAAGCTTGACAGACTCGCTACTCGAATCTGCCGCGTCATTCTCAGGCTCTGAAGGAGCTGGAGGCGGGGGTTTATTGCCTGGCCAGCGTGGAGAAGATAGAAGGGGTGACGACCGAGCCTGGGTAACGAGGGAAGTCGAAAACTGTCTTTGACTTGCTAACCTGGCAGCTATCTGAGTACCCAAGCTTTGTGATGCACGTGGAGCGGTTGTGTGCAATGTCCGAGTATGACTTGAGCGTAATTGCTTAGCGCAAGACGCGGTATTCGCCCGAAGGCTACCTGCAAAAACCATTGCACCTTCTCACCAAAGTTGACCCAGCCGCTCCTACGAAAGCAATGAAAAAAAGAGTGTGCAGGTTAGAAATACGCAAACCAGGTTGAACGGGTTCGTCGCCTCAAACTTCAAACTCGTCAGAACAACCTTTCTAAGTCGAATTAGTCAGCATAACTTAATTGAGTATTGTACCGAGTATAACCGACTACTTACGCTTAACGCCGCTGTATTGAGATACATGATACTGCCAGTTTTATTATCTAAAGCCCGTTTATCTTCCGTGCTGCATTCCTACAGTGCTCTACACAGGAGGTTCACCACTCTCAATCCCATTCCAGCCACCTTCCTCCGTGGAGGAACGTCAAAAGGCGTATTTCTGAACAAGGCTCATCTTCCAGAAGACCAAGCCCAATGGGCCCCCATCTTCCTTGGGATGATGGGCTCCCCAGACACAGCCAATGGTCTCCAGATCAATGGCATGGGTGGCGGCATTTCAAGCCTGTCCAAAATATGTGTCGTTGGCCCAGCCTCTGCGGAACAAAAGGCACAAGACATCGATGCCGAGTACACTTTTGTCCAAGTGGGCATTCGTGATACCACCATCGACCTCTCTGGAAATTGTGGAAACCTTTCCAGTATGGTTGGTGTGTTCGCAATGGACGAAGGATTTTGCACACGGAACCCTTCCGCTCCATCCCGAACCACTACTATCCGACTTCTTAACACGAATACGAACAAAACAATCGATACCACGTTTCCTGTCATCGTCGCTGGCGGTAGCGTACAGCCAAAACTCGACCTACCTCAGACCACGATGGCAGGGGTCCCGGGAAGGGCCTCACAAATAACCCTCGAATTTATCTCTCCAGCAGGTGCGTGTACTGGCAAATTACTTCCGACAGGCAAACCGGTCGACTCTGTAAACGCACACGACCAACAAATCCCAGTTTCCCTCGTCGATGCAACCAATCCCACCGTCTTTGTAACATATGCAGACTTGTCTCGCGTTCTTCGCTCTGTGTCCCCCCTCGTCGATTTTTCAGCCCCCGATTCACGGGAATTGATGGAGTCTATCCGAAGGGCAGGTGCAGTCAAGATGGGGCTTGATCCTAACACGCAAGCCCAGCCCAAAATCGCAGTGCTTTCGCCATCATGTGGCTCAGATCATGACATTGGTGTTCATGCCTTCTCAATGGGCGTCTTGCATAAAGCTGTACCAATGACAGTCGGTCTGTGTCTTGGTGTTGCCGCTAAAGTTGAGGGTACGCTTGCCTGGGATTTGACCGAGCCGATGCGTCTGGGGAAGGCGAGGGAAGGCGAGTTGGTCAGAATCAAACACCCGAGCGGCGTCGTGGAAGTGGGAGCAGATTTTGGAGCAAATGGTGAGGTCGTGAAGGCGAAAGTAGTAAGAACGGGAAGGAGAATTATGAAAGGGGTTGTCTGGTGGTAAATCTGAATCATAAGTATCCGCATATAATCATTCGATACCCTGGATAACTTGTATTGATACCTCATGACGACGCAGGTTGGTCGTAGATTACTTGCGATACTGGAGAAAACACTACTACACAGGAAAGCGCACTTTTTACCATCGGGCTATCGGCACTTGTGCAGTGTGAGAGGTCTTCTAGCAATACTTATCACTAACCACGTCGCTCCTTCAGGTCTGCAGATGCCATATGAGGTGCACGTTCTTCCTGATGTGTAAGTATGCATTCAGGAATCAGTAATATCGATACCATCTCGAGCACCCTGCGCCGCACCTGTCCTGCTATGGACATCGATGTGCGAAGCTTGGATGACTCAGTAAAGGAAGCTCGTAAAAAGGTTTAAAGGTTGGCTGCAGCATTTAAACCACGTCCCAATAGCCTGACATGATGCTGCCGCTTGTCCTGTATGATGTTCTCTCCAAACTACCAGGCAATAACTGGTCACCCAACACCGCGAAGCCGAGGTCAGTGATTCATACGATGAATGACGACGCCCCAAGCTTTGGTATCTGACCAAAGTCTATTGCACCCCCAGGTTCGCCTTGAGCTACAAGCATCTTCCATTCGTGACCGTCTGGGTTGAATTCTCAGACATTCACATCGCTATGAAAGCCATTGGCGCAAAGCCAAACAAACGCCAAGATGGCTCTGACCTCTACACCGTCCCTGTGCTCAACGACCCCAACACCGGCGCCCTCATCACCGACTCCTTCGAGATTGTCTCCTACCTCGAGAAGACATACCCTGACAAGCCCATCTTCCCAAACAACTCAGAACCTCTTATTAGCGTTTTCGACTCGGCCTATGTGGACTTGATTCGCCCTGCGGCGAGGTTCATCATCGTACGATACGCGGAAATATTGAGCCCAGCTAGTGCCAAGTTTGTCATTCAAGCTCGTACGGCGGACTTCCAGGTGCCTTGGGATGAATTTTCTCCTGAAGGCCCGAAGCGTGATGCAGAGTGGGTGCTACTAGAGAAGGGTCCAATACTGTGTACGAATGGTACCAGAAGAGTGACGGGAAGTGGATTATGGGCGACACTTTCTCGTATGCAGACATCATTGTTGGTTGTTGGTTGCTGATGTTGAAACGACTGCTGAAGGAGGGTGAATGGGCTAGGATCAGTTCTTGGAATGGGGGGAAATGGGCCCAAGTCCTTGCGGATGTTGGGAAGGAGTGCAAATTGGCTTAGAAGACTGATACGTGTAGGATATATTTCAGGGACATTATTTAAAATGTAATAATTCTTTCACTCAGTGAAAGTCACACTTGAGCCTGCCATGGCCAGTCCAGGGCAACGCAACCACAGAACGACATCTACATAATTTGCGCAGAACTCTGCGTTTCGATAGCGGAGGAAAATGAGGGACCAGCATTGCCTCCATCGTGAATTAATTGTACTTTCACGTTGTTCTTATGACGTGGAACTCTGCTCGTCCAGACCAGCTGGGACTATAAAATCATTCTCAGGGAGATGTGCAACTGCCAAACCGCAGCCAAGGATAGATCGAGACTGCCAGACATTACCGACGGTCATTATCCGACTAGCTCTCCATGAAACAATAAAATAGTTGCGAATACGACTCGGAGTCGTATTAACGAGCGACCCATGTGAGACTACGGTCATACTATTTGAGGATCGATGCGAACGAGCGCGAACTTGGTGGGAATAAGACGATGTTGTCGCCGAAAGTGTGTATTTTCACATGAAGTCGAGTATAAAGAGAAAATCAATTCAGGGGCCCTCGATTCAAGGAAAATAGATATTGATCGTTAAACTGCGAAGCGCACGCACGGAATGCCGCTAAAGATCGAAGAACTGTTCGTGATTTCGGTAACTTCGTTCTGATGGCTCTCTCGAGATCTCTCGAGATATTCTTGCTACCACGTTTTAACGAGTTCCGCAATCGGTGAAATCGTACAGTTCATCCATCTGACACCACTGCTTGTTATCAAAAGTTTCGGCTGTTGGAAATGAGGGTAGATTCAGAACTACTTCCGACAGGGGAGCCACTCGACTCCATGAAAGCACACGAAATCCCAGTTTCCTTCATCGACGCAACCCGAGCAAAAACATAGTGCCCACCGTCTTTTGGGGAGCGATTCCGTATGGGCAAGTAAGTTGTTGAATTAAGCAGATTAACCGGGGATGGTAGGCGGATTATTTGCAATAGGGTAGGCGGTAGATTAGATGGGGATAGCGTAGGAGAGAGTCTTGTGCGGTGCGAGTGTACTTCTGAGAGTCAGGACGATGATCTGCGACTCGGAGGCAACAGGATGCACTACCAGCCTGGGCGGCCAGATGCCGTGGAGACTTCACCGAATGTCATTCTGAATCTTCCGGTGGCGTTGATAGGGCGAACTAGGTGTGGGATGGCATCCGGATATGTCAAGAGGGTCCCCTTGATGCGTTCTCGATGGACGTCTTGCATAAAGCCGTACCTATGACGATCTAGTCTCTCCTAGTCAGACCATAACAGAAGGAAGACAGTCGTTCTTTCTTATGACGGTCGGTCTGTGTCTAGTGTTGCCGCGAAAGTTCGGGCACGATTTGACGCATTCAATGCTGTGTGGGGAAGGCGAGGGAGAGCGAGTTCAAGTTGGTCAGAATCAAACACTCAAGCGGCGTCATGGAAGCGGGAGTAGATGTAGATTTTGGAGCCGACTTCAACACCTCATCATCTGGTTGTCTGGTGGTAGAACTGGGTCATAAGTACCTCACGATAACCCAGGTCGGTCGAGGATTGTTTGCATGCTTGCGAGTACCAAGGAACTGCAAAAAGTGGTTCAGCTGAGGATCGAACTCAGAACCTTCTGTGTGTGAGACAGAAATCATAACCATTAGACCACTGAACCGCTTATTTACCGTTCACCTCGAAACATCAAGCTTGTCAAGCAGCTAAGCTTACCAAAATCCCAAATCATGGAAATCGTCCTCCACGCGTTATTCACAGGGCCCGGGCCATGTCACTGTGGTATGTACTGGTCTAAAATCCGTTGAACGGGGCACTCCACTGTATATGCGCGGATCATAATAGAACTTCCCCACATGCTCATGGCAGAACCTCTTTCATGTTTCCAATTCGAACTTACATTTTCGCGTATCGCGTACTCGACGGCGCTCCCAAGATCTCCAACATTTCCCAGCCGGACCTGACATGCATCACAGAGTTTGCGCAGTGTGTCACTCAGTACTTCGCTCCCCTGCGTTACTCATATCGTCTTATACCCCCAAAATATAATGCAGTATCGTACAAGCACGAAGTCACAAAGGACTTGCTTGAACGAATCTGACTTGAACTCCACTCCTTCCGATACCCAGTTCGAGCACCGAGGGACTTGGTTCGTTGGGAGACCTCAAGTATATGGTTTCAGCTTGCCACTTGGTGGGCACCTACTGCCAGTAGTGGTGTAACAATATAAGTATTGGTCGGTCTGTCCAGACCTATTGAACGCGTCTCTTTCAAATCTTCGTACGTACGTCCCACGCGGTTCTCGCATGCCAGCGCAAGCTCAAACCCACCATGACACCATCAATCAGTTGGTGCCTGCGCCTGCTCTTCGTCTCATAAAGGCCTATTTTGCTTTGGGAATCCTAAATACAAAGTGTCTTGACACGGCTGTGCTCCATCTGCTGGCATTTCGTACAACCTCTTACAACATGTTGTCATGTCCCCGTTCTCAATGATATAATGCACTCCGCATTAATTCCATGTCTTCTCTGCCCTTCCTGGTGTAATCTTTTCTTTGTCGCTTGTGATTAACAGTTGTCGGGTACTCTGCAGGTGAGGGAGAATTTTTTTTTGTTCGAAGCGGTGCTGATATATTACAAGGTGTAGCTCCACCACTACTGACTAGGTTCGTACATTTACAGTCCACATATTCTGGATTGTTTATCCGCCGACCCTGTGGTTCTGCATATACTCTCTCCCTGAAGTCCCAGGCGCAACTATTCTGATAGAATTGCCGACTACTTCGAAGAAAAACCCCATTTCTAGGATATAAAAGCAAGGCGATTTCCTACTGCCAGTATCAGAGCTATTATTCGAGGTCCCCCTTGGCGCACCCCATATTACCTAGCACAAGCCATGCGTTTCTCATTCCTCCTCGTTGTTGTTGCTGCTTTGACAACATCTATCTCTGTCAGTGCAGAGCTGTGCCTGGCTGAAAACTACATTTGCGGCAGCAAAACCAGCCCCAACTTAGACTGCTGCCCAGGTCTTACTTGTAGCCCGGGTGTGAGTACGAGTCGTCCGCTTTGCATCCGGGATTCAGCCCATGACTCACCCTTTCGCCTTGTACCAATAGATACTCAGGGGCTACTACACCACAGACAAGTATTGGGACTCTATTATGTAACGAGGCACGAGCGAAAGAATAGAGTAAGGTCTTCGACCGAACGGAAGACGCGGCACCGCTTCTTGTTTCCGTGCCGCGACCATCGTTCGTCGTTGCGTAGTTCACTCTCCTCCTCGTATTTCTTTTTCTAGAACAAAACCATACTTAAGAACTTTTTAAAAAAAAACCAAATCACTCCATACCCACACAATAACTATCATGGTTGATCCAACAACCGAAGCTTGTCCAGACTACGCAGGCGCACTTTACGCCGGCATACGCACCGACTTGACAGCAGCCACAGGACAAACAGAGCAGGAAGTCATAGACCGCTTAGTAGACACCTGGAACACAGGACACGAAGAGAGAGTCCTCGCTTGGGAACAACAACAAGAGAACGAGGCACTCGCAGTTGCCAACGCTGAGAGAGCTCGCGAAGCACAGGAAGAAGCAGAGCATGCTCTACAGGAGGCGGAAGCGCAGAAGGAGCATGCAGAAGCAGAAAAGAAGAAACCGAAAATGAACGGATTCAAGGAAGCCTCAACAGTAGGAGACTTCTTGGCTCCCCGTCCCTCCCAATACGCAGTTCAAAAGCTCACTAATTTTGAATACATAGAGCTATGGAATTTTTCTCCCGACGGATGCAAGGAAGCCCTCAAAACTTCGAAATCCGTCGCAGACGACTACGGTCTAACCAAAGTGGACGACCAGCTCACCATTCGTCCAGCATCAGCCTTCAAAGCCTCGAAGGCAGCACTAGCAGATCATGAACTACCTTTCTCAGTTTTCCTACGAGCGAAGAACATGTTCCTCGTTCAAATCAGCCAGGCCAAATGGCCCCAAACCCACGTCGACGCTCTATCACTTTTCTTCTGGCGTCTCGAAAACCACGCGATTCGCAACCACAGCGACATCGGAGACATGGTTATCCTTAACTACGCTTCGAGGGTGCGCCATGACTGGCACGACTGCTTGAAGCGAGACGAGGGTTTCAATATCGGGAACCTCAACGAGACTCTCTTGTGCACAATTAGCGAAGAACTATGGGACAAAGTGCGATCCCGAACCCTGACCTTGGTACGTGTCGCACTCCCCCCTACAAAACACCAACTAACCACACAACCCTTCCTACCCATATAACCACTCTCGTACTCACCCACAACCCACATACGTGGATGCCCGCGATGCCACTCCCGTGGATGCCCATTGCCCGCACACATGCTCACGCGGATAATGCACCTGTCCATCACATAGCCTTCGAGCAAGGACTCATCCACATACCAGAGCAGCTTCCGAAAATCGAGCTACCGTGACACGCGGAGCAATAATCATCGGAACCATGACTCACGTTCACGCTCGCCCGTTCGTGGTGGAGGAGCCCAGAAGGGCAGATCATCTTCACCAGACAACACCCGGGACAAGAGCCGTCGTGAGGGTTTTTCTCGCGGCGCAGGCTCACGTGGCCGCTCAGCCTGTGCCGTATGTCTGGGCCGCTTTGCACACGACATTCGTCACTGCAATTCCAGCAACCTCTGGGATGGATCCAATGCCCATTGCCGTCGAGCACAGGACGGCCGAATCATCAACCCTCAAGGACTCCCACTATGCTACAAATGGCAGCGCCCTGAGAGTTGCGCAGCCCCAAACCACGAGTCATCCCACGAGTGCTCAGGATGTGGAAGCAAAGACCATGGAGTGCAGAAATGTTCTCGAGTCGAGAAAGCATGAGGCATGCACCCCATACAAGGCCAGCGAGTGGCAACGTCTCCTCAAAGAGACAAATCTCCTTAGTAGATATCCATCTATACCTAGATGCCTGGTCAACGGATTCTCCGGAGGAATCCCTCCAATTACATGTACATATGCCCCCGCCAATAGCCCCACCCTTGACGAGAATGTGGTTGCATTCTGGAACATTGTCGACAGTGAATTTTCCAAAGGCCGATTCATTGGCCCTTTTAGCGCTGAAGAACTTAGGTCCATTGTCGGCGAATTTCAAACAGCCCCCTTATCCCTTGTTCCCAAACCAGGCAAACCAGGCAAATTCTGCCTGGTTCAAAACCTTTCATTCCTGACTCACCCATTACCTTCCATCAGATCAATTAATTCCAGAGTCGACTCCGACTTATTTCCATGTACCTACAGAACTTTTCCCACCATTTGTCAATCAATCTGGAGCCTACCTCCTGGCTCGCAAGGAGCTGTTCGGGACGTGGCAGAGGCATATTGAACAATTCCTCTCCACCACTCGCAGTGGCCTGGCCTGGCCATACGCCTACCAGGTGACAATGCATTTGCAATTGACACAGCCCTATGCTTCGGATTTGGCCCTTCCGCAGGAATTTATGGAAACGTGGCAGATGCAGGAACTGACATCCTACATGGCAAAGGCATCGGACCCATTTCAAAATGGGTTGATGATCACTTGTTTTTACGTATCAGGACAGAGTACATCGAAGAATTCAATAGACATCGCGTACGTGCGGCAAATGAAATCAAGAAGAACGGAGGAACCATCATTGATGGAGGCCGTAAATGGTATAAAGGGGCCACCATGCCGGACGGCAGTGTCGAAGAGTTCGATGAAGACATGCTGTTTCCCCTCCAAGATTTATCCTCACAGTCCCCACGATCCTTCAAGGACTCTCAATTCTCATACTGCTTCGACGACATCGACTTTTATTCTTACTTACTGGGGATCATTTGGGAAATATCGAAGGACCATCCCTTCAGCTCCAAGCCACTTTTCACCAGACTCGTTTGGGACATTACCAAACATACCGTGGCATTATCAAGCCACAAGCAGGCGAAATACCTCAAGGCTATCGCCATATGGCAATCCAAACAGACTCACACCCTCCATGAGGTCCAGAAGCTGCACGGCAAGTTGTTGCACGCATGCCTCGTGGTTCCAATGGGGCGAGCTTACCTCACCAGCTTGGAAAGCATGCTGGGCATATTTGAAGACCGCCCGCACATGCCACGAACCCCCCTCGTAACACCCCAGAAGACATCGAGTGGTGGAAAGCAACCCTTAGCCCCAGCCACATCACTCGCCCAATACCAGGACCCTGCATCGTCCATGACCCCCTTGCCTATTCGGACGCTAGCTCTGGTCACGGAATCAGGATTGTCATCAACGGGAGATGGCGAGCGTGGAAACTCTTACCTGGTTGGAAAAGGGATGGGCGTGACATTGGCTGGGCAGAAAGCATTGGGTTCGAGCTCCTCGTTCGGGCCACCATTGAGACTGCTCCCCCCAGAACTCATTTCAAGGTCTATGGTGACAACCAAGGTGTCGTTGAAGGGTGGTGGAGGGGATGCAGTAGGAATAGGACCTGCAATGAAGTCTTCAAGTGGATTCACGCACTCGCTGCCAATGCCAAGTGTACAATCCTTACTCGATACATCCCGAGTAAAGATAATCCCGCTGATGGTCCCTCACGTGGAATATATCCCCCCACATCTGACATGCTCCCCCAAACCCCAATCCCAAGGGAATTGCAAGCGTTCATTTCCAATGTACCCACCAGCGAACTTAACCACCACATCATCCGTGGTGCTAGCACATCCAGCACGTACCAACCGTTTCCGACAATGGTCAAAAAACCCGGAGACGACGAGCACAGACACTGTGCATCTGTCAACCACGAACTTGAACGAAGAGGGGAGGAACTCTTCCAAGCGTCGCAAACCTTGTAAGTCAATCCTCACGTCAGAGCAGGACAATTGACCACCAACACACATCATCACAGCCTATAACAGCGACATAAGCCCAATGCCATCACCGCTACGCCCACACTGTCAAGCAAAGGACAGGCTGTACCTATGGCAACCCACATCCCCGCGCTCAATGAAAGACGCACAGGGACAGGTCTTACCTCTAACCCCCTCTGACATTGAGCATATTCGAGAGGTCATGGTCCACGGATATGCGGAAGGAACCCGCGAGTCATATGGATCGGGGCTGCTCATTTTTCACGTTTTTTGTGACAGCAAAAGCATCCCAGAGAACCAGAGAGCCCCCGCAAGCCACATCCTAATTTCGTCATTCATATCCTGCATGGCAGGTCACTATTCTGGGAAAACTATATTGAACTACGTCTATGGCGTCCGTGCGTGGCACGGTTTGCACAGCGTGTCGTGGAAACTAAACGACATGGAAATCAACACCCTCCTCAAAGTGAGCGTATCCATGACCCCCGCGACAGCCAAATGCAGCAAACGTGAACCGTACACGGTAGAACTCATCATAGCCATTCGAGAACAACTCAGTTTATCAGACCCCTTGGACGCTGCTGTCTTTGCTTGCCTCACCACCGCATTTTACACCACAGCAAGGGCGGGAGAATTCACGGTCCCGCGCCTGGACGCTTTCAACCCCACGCTGCACATAACTCCTGCCAACGTGACAGACGTTTGTGATCGACAGAACCTCCTCACCAAGAACTTCCACCTGCCCCGGACGAAAACATCATTAGAAGGAGAGGACGTGCACTGGGCCAAGCAATCAGGACAATCGGACCCAGAAGCAGCTTTTCTGAACCACCTTGCCATCAACGACCCCCCCGTCAACAGCGCTCTGTTTTCGTACCGCCACAAAGACTCATACAGGCCGCTAACGAAGACAAAACTCACGCAAAGGCTAGCTTCGGCAACTAGAGCAGCAGGGCGAGAACCACTGCAAGGACATGGCATATGCATAGGATCCACCCTTGAATATCTCCTTCGAAACATTCCCTTCGATGTCGTTAAAGTCAAAGGTCGCTGGGCAAGCGACGCTTTTCTCAAATACCTTCGCCGACACGCTCAAATTTTAGCGCCCTACATGCAAGCCGTCCCGTCTCTGCAGGACCAGTTTCTCCGCTACACCTTACCCCCAGTTCGCGGAGGTTGAGCATTGGCAATAAGCGAAAAGCAGACCATGTGAGTGTTCCACGTCCGTCTCCTAAAACGGGGGTATCCGAGGCAACAACGAGTTTCGCTGGATGCGTCGACGAACTCCTAAAACATCTGGGAATCGCAGCTCACCTCCCTTTTTCTCTTAGGTGCACTCCTCGGGGCCGGAAAGCGCTACGCGCTCTCGCCCAAAAGCTATCTCGCCGTCAGAATTTGCCCAAACACACTCTATTCCCCCCAGTATTCTAGTAATACAAAATTCTATATGTTGGTCGTGTCACAGTGAACCTCGAAGACTGCAATTAACACTCTCCCAATGAGCTTGGTAGACTGAGCATGTCGCGACAGTGAGTCGTGTTTCCGCTTTCGCGCTGGTACAGTAGTTGATCGCACGACATGCAGGTCGTTGCGGAGTTGATCAATACGCTTAGTCTGTATAAATATCCCTGCAGCTTCGACATAACATTCGCACGAATTCTGTAGCATTGATAAAAGACATTTATGTTACTCGACTTGCATACGTTTTGGTTTTACACGAATATACAAGAAAACCGGTGTATTCAGCCATCGAAGGACGTGTATAGGGAAGCCTACAACTTTGACGCGGGACGCTCGCTAAGACTAGGACTGATTTCAACAACTACGACACGTTGTACGCCTATCATTTCACACTCGTATCATACCGATCGCCTATCCAGGCCTCAATGCATCTCACGCGACCTCCGGATAACTCTGCATTGTACGCCTGAGTCCTACTTCCGGAATCCTCGTCTTAAATTCAATAGCGCACGGCCGTTCATTCGGCATCACTCCTGTCATGAACCCCATATCATCCAGCGGCTTCGTAGGATCCAAAGTGAGTTGGAAGGCCCAAAGAATAAGGAGCGAGTTTATGAAGACTGATCTATACCAATCGAGATGAGCTTAGAGGATCATGTACGTGGAAGGATATCTTTACCTGTTCGCAACGTGCAGACCGGGACATATACTTGATGGAATGACAGTCAGAGAAAGAATGCGTTGGAAGACGATGCTTACCGCCGACCAAACCCGTAGACGAAGAATTTAAGATCGTCTCTCATGCGATCTTGATCGTCAAGCCAGCGCTGAGGTCTGAACACATCGGGGTCAGGGTAGACATCTGGATCTCGAGAGATAGCCCTGACGGTGGCTATCAGATACTTCGTTTCTCGAAGAACGAGGCTTACCAGTGGTTTCCGAGTACCGAAGTCCCGGCGGGAATGCGATAGTTTTCCTGTCAGTGGATGTCAGGTTATTCGGACGACAAATCATTCAGAAAGCACTTGCCCAAATCACGTCTTGAGTCGTTCGGTGAGGAAATCCTGCGGGGTGAACTGCGTAAATCTGATGTACAGACCCGACAATGAAGATATCCACCATTAGGAGCCAATGGTCTCCATCTCAAAGTTTCGGAAATAAAGGCCTCCAGACGAGGAAGGCTTGGTTGGTCGGCGAAGGTCGGCGCTTTGGTGGAGAAATCATTGAATTGGTAGAAGTGCTAGGGTAAATGGAGCTACCTCGGTGCCTTCCGATGACCGCATCGAGCTCGGCCTGTACTTTTGCTTGTTCCTCGGGGAAGCACGCGGCCGCCATTAGGACCGTGCATATTGCCACAGCAATCTGGCACCTTGATATCAGCTACATCTCTTCGGAAACGACAAATCAAGACACCTCACCGAATCGGATCCAGCTCCAAACAAGGTGCCACCAAGAAACGCCATCTCGGTCTCTGTCAACCCGTAGGAATGCTCATTTTCTAGCATATATTTCATGAACGAAGGGCCGACGTCCACATTGCTCTGCTGTGGAATGATTCAGACATAATCTGAACATTGAAAGGGCAACGCGTACTAATTGCTGTTTAACATGGTTCAGTTGCTTGGTGTAGAGTTTCCTGGTCCTCTCAAACTCCCGTTTTAATTCTTGGCCGTACCAAGGAAGGTATTTCAGCCACGGTATCGAGTCCACCAGGTAAGCACCAGGGTGCAGGACTGTACGAAGGGTTTCAAAAATCTGGTGAATTTCTTTGACTTCGGGATCAGTTGCAGACGTGGGCGTGGTTTTCCCATATGTAACTTTCATAATCGTCGCCGCGGCATAACTTTAAAATACTCATCAGTGATCTGCTATCATAGGGCGAACCTAGGAAAGCACTTACGTTGTCGCATGGTCCTGGAAGTTGTACGGATCATCGAGAATGCACAGGACCGTGTTTTTTCGCGTGGGCCATCTGCAGAGACTGATAAGCCTCAGCCGCTTTAGGCTGGAGATGCGAATGAAGTGCCCTGCGTCACAAGTAAGATAGGGGTTATTTGGACTTTCCCACCGACTACAAACCTACGCATCCGACGAAACTTGTGCCCAGCATGCATAAATCCAATTGACTGTCCGCCACTAAGGATTTCACCAGCAGCAATCATGCGAGGACGGTCAGCTAACAATCCGCCCTGCTTCTCCATGATATCCACCACGGCCTGCAGCAGAATGTTGAGCCTACATACTACGACAACTTCAAGTTAGCATGGAGGGACCGACTTTGTGACGGCCGATGATAACAATGGTCTCAGTTCCTGAACGAATGGTCACCAAGGGACCGTACTCGTCAATCCATCCCGCTACAGTGATAAATGAGCTGATCAGCAATGGGACACAGTTAGCATTAAAAAGACGATGATTAAAATATGAAAATTTACTTGCGAAGGGGTAGGAAGTGCCCCCTAAGACTCCAAGTGGGAGGAGAAGGTGGAAGAGAGAGGCCGCTCTCTGATCTAAGAAGGTAAGCCCAAATAATCACTCCGGCTGTCCCAATACAAGCCGTAGCACCAAGGACGAGCTGCGTGTGGTGAGAAATGGGCAGGTCAAATAGCTGAAGCATGACGGATTACCAATTGGGAGAAGTGGGGTGCAATGGATGGAACTTATCGATAGTGCTTTCAACTTTGGGCTTTTAAGTACTGCACTAATCAATTAGATTTTCCCTGACCACTGGCATGGTACGTGGAGTTCTGAAGCTAGGAGGAGACTAGTGTGTCTCAAGTCATACAGAGTATGTGGTGCCCTGTTCTGGGAACTCGGAGCCTTGCTCGGTTCCGAGGTGCAGTGAGATTCTGTTGATTTGTGAGCTGTGTCGCGGCTTTCTTGATTTGACTCCATACTTGCACTGCTCAACTCACTGTTCAACATTCCGAGTTTCACGGACCCTTGGAAACCCGCGCGGCGGCCCCAATGGCATTCGGTCCAGGGTTCGGCCTTTTCCTCTGAACAAAATCCATGGTGACTTTTCGAAGAACCGGACTGAGCCGGACTTCGGCAGCCTCAGTCAGTAGTACCCAGTCAGACTCAGTCGGAGTCGCGACGTCGGACCCGTTTCTTTGCTGTTCACTTCAAAACAGTAATACAGTAGATATGCTCATAATGCATAATAATGATAATTAATAAAAAAACGAAATTCTACCATGGTGCGTGTTTTTATATGTCGAAAGTCGGTTTGTTATCGAATTTCTTTGGCATTTTTTTTCATGCATTATGAGAATGTCGACTGTAATACCAGTGGCTAGAAGTCTTCGACAGACCAAAAATTCAGATGATCGCCCTTTACACGTTACCATCATGGACCCTCGATACTCTCGGGCTCACGTTCTCTCCCCAGCCGGACCTGCTACTAGGTGTGATTGCATCGCACGACACACAGGTCGCTTTTATTGTATCACTCGGGACGCTTCGCTTCGCTGCGTCACCAGCTAAAACATGATCTATCGTGCAGGCACGAAGTCACAAAGGACTTGCCCAGACTTTATAAACGAATTCGTCCGTAATTGGTTTGGCAGTCTGATGGACGCCATCGAAAAAATACTAGAACTTGAACGTATCGAGCGCGCGCGAGACCATCTGGAGGCAGGCACGCTACTTAACTGGACGCAATAGCAGGACTTGGTTGCGAAACCTGTCCTCGCTGTTAGCTGCGTGCTGTCGGACCGCCTTCGAAAATGTGTCTGGCCAAATGATTTAACACCAGAAGCGGCCTTTCTCGTAATGTCCAAATAGAACACAGTGGGCTTTGTCGCTACTATGATGAAGGTCAGATCAAACAGGGCTTCCGATGATCCACCGATCAAGACCCTGGGCAGCAGCAGGCTGACTGATAATGTTGGGTTACGAAATGCAGGTGCATTTCCTTCTGCACGCACGTCATGTACGCACATGTACTTCGATGTCGGCTGAATACACCGTTGTGCTCGGACGGGCGGTGGACGGAAAATTTTGGCGATGGTTGGCGTAGGTACCGTCCAGTTTACATGTGGAGTAAGCATGCTGAACAACTCCGTAACGACCTGCATATTGCACTGTATCAATGCGAAAGCAGAAACACGACTCACCGTCGCGACATGTCGGGAGAGGGTTAATGGCAGCACCTGGATGATCCGTAGCTTAAAGGCTATTGGTATACGGCGCAACGGGTGAGTCATGGGGTTGAACCCCGGATACAAAGCGGACGACTCGTACCCACACCCGTCTTACAAGTAAGACCTTTGCAACAGCTTTCGAAGTAGTCGTTGTCGCAAACGTAGTATTTAGTTAAGCATGCACTAACAGAAATAGATGTTGTCAAAGTAGTTACAACAGCGAGGAGGAATGAGAAACACATGGCTTGTGCTAGGTAATATGGGATGCGCTGGAAGGGAGATCTCGAATAATGGCTCTGATACTGGTAGAAGGAAGACAACCTATTTTTATATCCTAGAAATAGTTTTTTTTTTGCGAAGTACTCGGCAGTTCTATCAGAATGGTCGCGCCTGTTGGACTTCAGGTAGAGGCAGAGTCACAGGGTCGGCGGATAAATAATCTGGAACATGTGAACTGCAAACGTACTATGAATCCCAATACAACATAGGGAGTAGCGACGGAGATGCACCTTGTAACTTAATAAATCTACCACGACGAAATCTCGAACAAACAATAAATTCTCCCGCACCCTGCAGAGTCACCTTAATCATGTCGAGCACTTCCCGTGCTACACACTACTGCTAGTTGACACATGCACGCGCTCCTGGAAAGCAATTGAAGTCATGGCGGTTCCTGTGTCGGAGTCGGCCACGAGCTTAGCGTTATATTCTCGAACGCTAAGGATCAGGCGTGGTCCCAGAACAAACAGCTGCACGACTGTAAAAATTTGAAGAACACCAAGATAAATCTGAGTTCCGAGGGAATATATGTCCTATGGAAATGATGAACCATGGTGGCACGCAGAGGTCAGCGACAGATTGCATACCGCTGACATCGTTGAAAACGCATAAGCGAGGCTGAAGCCAGAAAGAGCAACAAAGCTAGCATGTGCGATGCTTCAGCGAAAAGGGACAACCACATTCACCATTACGAGCTCACCCCACAAAGTAAACCACGTGGGTTTTCATCAACACCGTGAAACAGTCCCCGATAATGCCCCCTGTCAAATTTCGTGGCAGTTCACGGAAGTGTTTTATGGCAATCCAGACTGCAAGACACAACGCGAGGACCTCCCATACAGCGCCGATTATCCAAGTGATGGTATCCAGAATTAAGCTACCTCCCTGGAAATCAATAATGCACTGGTAGGTGCCAGAGAGAATGAGGACATCTGGTATTCGTCAATGAGCCGATGCACTCAATTCTTTCATCCATAATTAATCTTACCCGCTGAAATATGCCTCATTACTATCACGGTGACCACTCCGTCGGTGATATTGACAGCCAAGAAGACGACAACGAGAAGTATCAGAACCTTCCTGGATCGCTGATACATGGCATGTAAGCGAGCAATGATGATGACTTGTGTCATATTCCAGTCAAGCACTATCACTGAGGTATTGCGCGTAGCTCACCGCCCAGCATCACATTTACGACGACACTTATCGCATTTTGTGCGACGCTCATAATAACACCTGACAAATCCAGTTAATGATCAGCCTCGGAGGATCACGCGCTCGAAACAAGCTCACAGCTATGGCGGTCATTATACTGAACCAACAAGCTGGTCAAGAATATCACTCACCCCTGAATCAGAATGCAGTTAATTAGACGGGAACGATAGGCATATGTGAACAATACACACTGCATCTGTGACCGGGATTGTCGGAACACTGTCTGTGTTCCATTGGTCAGAAGAAACATGCAGTGTATATAAGGATACACACCTAGTACGCTGAGGCTATTGTGAGAGATGATTGATTAGCATGACATCAATTACTTAACCCTCCAAACATACGCAGCATATATTATTCCAACGTAGCGCACCTAGGATATATTCCAGTCAGCACGACTTGCCGATCACACTTATAACACGAGCTACACACACTAAGATACAGAAAAGTCATGAGAGACCAGCGTTGTCTCTGTCGCGGGTTAATCGAACTTTCATATTGTTTTTCTGACGTGGAACTCCGCTTACCCAGATCAATTCGACCTGTGAAATCTTTCTCAGGGAGATGGCTGCTCTGACAATGGCATCAACCTACCTCTTGTCCGAACGTCAGTGCTGTAAATACCATAAGGATATCAGCGGTTCTCTAATATTACTTTACTCACCCCAGTCGTATATCACCCCAGCAAAGGTTGCAACTGTGAAACCGCAGCCAAGTTCAGATCGAGACATTACGGTCTTCATGCAACTCCACAAACCTAGAAAATAGCTGGAAATACGAAATGCATTAATGGACGGCCACCAACTGGGATCATTTGAAACTAGGGTCATACTGTTAGTGGATGGGTGTGATAGAGCGGTGAAGTTGGTGGATGATGTATCGCCATCCAGAGCTTTTATGGCGGAAATGGCATCGTATAAGATGATATCTGTTCGTGCCTTGGCTGACCAAAGTAAAGATTGTCGCATGAAGTACATAAAGATTCCACCAGTGAAATCGTGTAGTTCATCAATCCAACACGGGCCGAAGTATGATGCGATCATCGTAAAGCCTGCAATCTCAAATTTCAATCGTCATAAACAGTGCCTCTACCTCGCTGGCCCGGCCAACTGCGCGTAATAGCTTGTTGAAGGTCTCTTGAAAATGTTACATTAGTACAGAAAGGTCAGAGATGAACAATATCAATGATAAATGCCACCAAACAGATAACTCACCGACTTGGAGTCGACCTGTTCATCTATTATTAGTGGAGTCTATATCATTATTAACTCGCGCTTATCGTAGGAAATTGTGGAGCAGGCATGTGGTGAGGATAGGGAACGACAGAGCCGTCTCACCCAGAACCTTTTCTGCATGCTCCGCGACGACACGCGTCGTCTGAGGAGTGGATCCATGGATACAAAAGCTGTGCGTAGGGAAGTCGGATGATCACGCTCAACGATGATGTAGATGGCGAAGATTGCTGCTCGGCAGGTGTACCAGGATGATTCGGATTGGGTGGTGAATCGTGATTAAGGAGGAATTGGTTGGCGATATGGGGTAATTGGTCGATGATAAGTGGAATTGGTTCAACAGTTGATGGCACAGTTACTGATGCACCGAGGGAAGGTAACTGGATAACCAAAATCAGAACTACATTGCACCAATCCATACGGCTCACTATCCGAGCACTATTTCTTAGTTTTGTCGGGCCCAAAGAAATTCAACAGGACCACCACGTTTCGCTGCCTTCCCAGCCTTGGGTTTAGCCCCGCGTGAAGAGTTCGTCTCCTTGATCTTTGAATTAACTACCGATTTTTCCTCCGCCTCATCCTTCAACTTCGGTTCTGCCTTTTTCTTGCCTTTGGACTTCTTTGCATCCTCAGGCGGAGCTTCATCTTCGCTGACGGATTCATAAGAAGAATAATCTTCCGTTTCTGGGAAAACCTCATGAGCAAGGCGCATTTATCACTTTGGAATGGAATAGAAAACATACGCATGTAGCCTTTGGCATCAGTGGTGGTACGACTTTTCATGACACGATGTTTCTTCAAACCGTTGCGCCCGACAGGGACCACTTTCCTAGATTTCCTCTTCTTAGCCTGCGGTTTAAGATCCTCTTCCTCTTCCTCCTCGCCAGCGCTAGATGTCAGGAGGTCAACATCAGTTTGGTCGACCTCGTCACCAGTATCGTCTACCACATCGTCGGGGCGATGAGAGGACAAGCGAGACACCCTGACAACTTGATCTGCAGACCGATTAGCATAACAGCAGGTACGTTCTGTATCAACGGACCATCATCAATATCCATCATCGCTGCAAGGCTCCTCTCAGAGTCTGAAGTCGACCGAGTAATCTTTTTACGTGACCTGCTCGGGACTTCCTCATCCTCATCATCCGACACAATGACACCCTTTTTCACTCTCGCATTGCTCGTTGCGGTAGGGATGGCTTCCTTGTCTTTAGGCATTGGCTTGTCTTCGATGTCTACATCCGAGTCTGATTGATCCGGTGACTTGCGTTTAGTAGCTCGCTGGAGTCAATGAATGATTGGCCATGGATGTCCCGAGAATGTAATAATGCCAACGTACCTTTGGCTCCACTACATGTAGCTTTGAAATAGATTTCTTCAAAGATGGCAGACCCGCGTCACCATTTCCCGATGGTTTATCAGCCAACTTTGCCGAAGATGACGAAGCTTTAGTATCTTGCTTCGGTTGAGGCTTCGCCTTGTCCTTAACGTGTGCTCCTGATGCGGTCTCCTGCTCCTTACTTCTGCTCTTACTCCAATCCTGTTTCCCAGTCGGCTTAGGTTTTTCTTTCGGTGCGGCCAGTGATTTTGCATGTTCCTTGTCCTTTGATCCTTCCTTATCCTTACTCTTTTCTGAAAGAAGTTCTGACTTGCGCGGGAAAATAGAAGGCTGAGGAACGACTGGCTTCGGCGCATCTAACGTTGTCTTTGAGGATGATGCTGCAGAAGCATTTTTGGGTAGCCGTTTCTTGGTCTATATACCTTTGTGAGATCGTGAAGAACAGTTAAAATATTCGAGAACAACCTTGACGCCTGCACCGATTATCTTCCCGTTGAGTGCGGGGTTGCCCTTCGCGTCTATACCCCGGACAATGACCGTCGGTTGACAAATCAAGCCAGCGTCCTGCCAGAATATTAGTGCGTTTAGTCCGGCTCTGTGCGTGGCACCTACACGGAGGACTGAAGGGGACAAGCTATATATGTACACGGAATGTATACGCTCAAATTGAGCTTTCGCGTCTGTGGCACAACGCTTCATTAGTGTCAGGGCTGTAGAAGAGTACACCAATACGGACCTTGCAGTCCATCACAGTCCACCAGAACTATCTTCGAGCGCATTACAGATTGATGCGCATCTTCATCATCGCGAGTGATATCCATCGCATCGAACCAGGCTTCCATTGCTACACAGCGGAGCAATCTGGCCAGAGACCATGTACGTCGCGAACGATGGTGTATCGGTGTTGGCTGTTTCAGCTAGATACGCTGCGAGTTCACTGTGTAGATGTAGCACACCATTCAATACGAAGTCAGCAGGGTATCTTACTTCTTCGCGTCATTGACGTGAATACCGAGCTCGCGACTCAAGGACCGGAATGTGACCTGATAAACAGAGTCAGGTCAATGTTAATCGTCAAGAGGATACGCGTCCCTCGTACCACATTTTTCTTAATGAACAGCTCTTTAGTGAGGAAGTCCTTGGCCCGTGTGGATGTCATGGAAGACAAAGTAATGAATCGTGAGAATAATTGACATGGACGCGTTATAGACGCGTCGAACTTCATTTATTCAATGACCGCGATGTGCCTGTAGCTCACAATGCAAACTACTTATTTACAAGTGACTATAGGTCTGTCGACGTATAGTGGGCTTTGTTGCCTCTGTGACCCTTGGAGCTATTTCAACGACCCTGAGCAGTACTAGATGAAAATCAGCGAACGGCACTTACTGAAAATTGGGATAAATTCTCGATCCATATCCTGCTGAAACCACTGAAATCCAGTTTCGTCCTTATCCAACACAGCCTCGATGTAAGGCAGAGAGGTTATCTTGCAAGCTCTCCCCGACCGTGATAACCATCAAGTGAGTCTTCGTTGCATCAATCCCGTCGCTCAAATATTAGTGCAACTTCTACATATGCCAATCTACATTGCGAACACCATGACTTCGACCACTCTCGCGTCCGAATGCGAGCATGCCAGGACCACCCCCCGCCTCACTGTTCCGAGGCTCATGTCTGAGCATCTCGAGTGTGCGAAGGTGAATCTCTCATATTCTTTCCTCCAGGTTGTGTACTCGGTCTCTGGACGACACGCCTTAAACTGACAGGTAAGCCCTTATTGTATCGACTTTGCCATTCAGTTATGAGCTCATTCACAACATATCGAATGTTCTGACCCCCGTTCCGTCCAAGTGTGGCTTCCATTCCCTCGAATAGCAAAAAAAACAAATTGCCAAATATAGACTATGATTCAACGGCCAGCTGTCACGCCGAACTCTCCGCAACGCCGGAGGAGAACGAGCTAGAACGGGGCGCACCAAGAGACTCAGGCGCTTGGAAATAGGTCGAGGTAGCGCCATTTGTGGTGTAAAATGCTGACTGGAATTCAGCGTTGGCTAGGGCTTCATTTCTTCCTGTCGTAAGTCGTAATTGAGAAGTGCAGTGACCAGTCTCCCCTAGTCAGACCATATACTTAGAAGGAAGACAGTTGTTCCTTCTATTATGAGTCAATCGAGCCATGTACATTAGAGAAGTTGTACAAACTGTTAGTTCCCCATAAAGCTGGATCACCATGCATCGGACGAGTCTCAGTGTCACGATGCGTCCATGATGGGCTCAGGGGAGGCCGCTTGCCAGGCTCTACTAGCCAAGTCCACCTTTGTTCTACGACCAACGAAAAGAAAGAAGCGTCAAATTCCTGCTATAGATACATGAACAATACTAATAGATACTACTGCTAGGGTATGATAGCGCCCAGCCTCCAAAAGGTAGTAGTGCATAATTTATCAAAAAAAGAACTACCTGGCAAGTCGCCAAAATAAATAGACTTGATAGTTTATAAATTATTGCTGTCGTGGTGGTTGTATTCACATCGCGTCATTGTGCGTGCTACGTCGTATAGGGATTACGGGGGGCTGTCATGCTTTGGTCGGGGTTGGTGGTCCGTACTGCGGTCGTAAAATATTGATATCGAAATGAATTGAAGAGCCACGATTCCAAGGATGAACCAACATGTGGCCGCTCGTCCTGCGTACTCATGCGAACCCCCATGGGTGGCCTCCACGGATGTCTCTATCGAGCTGCTAGCAGCGAGGCCAATAGCGGATCCAAATTGAAGGGCGCCGTTAAATATGGCGCCAACTGTGCCAGCCATAGATGAAGGCGCAGCTTGCAAAATAGCAATGCTGTAGAGCAGTTAAACCGTCTTCAGAAAACCATGAGGATTCGGAACTTACTTCGTATGTGTATAAGTCAACGTGACTCCTACGGTGCCTATTGAAAAAGCCGGGAACACATACGACCAATAGTTCTCGGGCCTCCCCCCACCAAGCGCCAGCAATACGGTAGCGACCATGCACAATGACAAACCGGTGAGAATAATCCACTTTGGACTGAAGATGCGACAAAGTGGTCCGGTAAAAGTCATAGGGAAAGCTAAGATACCGAGTGGCAACCTAGTGAGAAAATATGATCTTAAACATGAGTGACATGAGGTGACAGCGAAGACTTTACATGTGTATGGCCGACGATATTACCGACCAGTAGAACACACTTTGCCACATGGTGCTGAACATTGTCATCACCGTGTTCCACCAGAAGTATGGCAAGAGTGCAACTGCGAACAGCACGGAGAAGTTGTTGTAAAACCACGTTCGGGGTGGTCTGGTACAAAATCAGTTGATGACGTGCGCGCGAGAATTCCCGGTAAATACATTGCAGCTTTTTCCACAGGCAAGAGCGTCTCCCAGTAGAAAAAACCAACCACCATTAAAGTTGATACGATCAGGAGGACCAACACCATTGGAGATGTCCAACCATTAGTTGAACCGGATGACACAGCGAAGACGAACAAGATGAAGGCAACTATAGGGCTCGTGAGTGATGCAAAGAGGAGTGCGCTGAAATATACATACCGGTTAGAATACCTATGCCGAGTAAATCGAGATTTTCCCATTTCGCCTCTTCAGGCTCAAGAGTGTCTGCACACTCTCCAATTTGTGATGGTATGATGAAAACACAAGCCAGAGCCACCGGCAAAGCTATGCACGCTACAAACCAGAAGACCCAATGGTAAGACGCCCATTGGACGAACATTGCACCGATCACGAGACCGCTAACTATGCAATGGAACCATGAAGCTCGCCATGCATAACCAGATATGCGAGATACTCACTATTAGCGATTGCGCCACAGCCTCCGAAGAACCCTATTGCTCGAGTTTGTTCGAGCGGATCGGGAAATAACTTGACGACGAGTGTTAGGGCAGAGGGAATCGTCATTGCAGAAGCTGAGAAGTGATCTTCGTCAGCAAGAACCGATACACAGGCGAGAATGTTCACCTATTCCAGTCAATGCTCTGAGAACAAGGATCGTAATCTTGTCATCGACAAATCCGGCGCACAGCGAGAGTACCCCCAGGCTGGACACTCCTCCGATGAACACAATTTCTTCTACTTGTCAGCATCGACGTCTAACAGGGGCAGCCTAGAACTAACTTGGGTTGTATACGTCGCTCAGACGGCCACTCTAAAACGACGTGTTGAATTGCAAGTCAGGACTAACGGATGAGCACGTACAATAAGCAGGAATGATGAAAAAGTTAACTGGAATGCACTAAACATCCAAGTGGATTGACTTCCGGTCATATCCATGGACGCCTTCGAGTGTAGGAATCGCAGAAAAGAGAGATGCGAGACTGAAAGCGTCCAAGAATTGAGCAAGACAGAACATCCATAGCAGAACGAGCTTGCGAGTAAGAGAAAGGCCTTTGGGTTCACCACCATTCAGGGATGACGGCAGAAGTGGTGACATTGTGCTGAAAAGCTGCAGACAGAATATTGCAGTCAGACAGTTTAGGAACGCACCACTTGGACCAGCCGACGAAGAGGCAGTAAGTATAGGATTCTTTGCCAAGAACGTGGTATCCCTCATGACCAACTCGAGCAAGAATCCAGACACACAACGTATTCTCATCGCTGGCCGACAGGGGAAATATCCAGAGACCCTAGATACAAGCCACTGGATAATTGTATAGGCTGAAAGTTGCGAATAGAAGCTTGAAGACAATTTGAGATTCATCGAGAAGGCTGGTCATATCCCACTACCTTTAGGTTACTACTAGTACTAAGGTGGTGGATCTTACAAATTTCGAAAGTACTAGCGAGACGACAACATTGGTCAGAAAGAGGTCAACGGTTGATGTATACACGTTAGCTCACCTAGCAAGACGACGACAGCGGTCAGAAAGAGGCAAACCAATTGTAAGATCAGCTTCAAAGTTCAGGCTTCAGCTCCACATAGGAGGAGCGGAGCTTGACCATCCTGATGACACGTGTAAGTGCACTGGGCAGCCACACAAAACTTGCACAAAATAGCACAAAACACTGCCCGCGTCGGGCGGAAGCACTTTCGAGACAGACTCACAAGATACGTCGTGCACGGCGCGCGGTTGATTACCTTGTTACGGGTCACATGACCGTCCGGGCCGAAATAGCTCAGTGGCGGTCCGCGATGTTGTGAAACACGCCAATGACGGGTTGGACCCGGTGAATGTGCGACACAACTCGCTCTGTGAAAATCATTCCATTGCGAGCCCAGCTCCTGTGGGCCAGGGCAAGTACCATTGTGTTGGAGTACCGCGGCCGCCCTTTCGAGCCTGAAGGAAGACTATGCCACGTACGGAGCGTCGACCCCTGTGTTGTTACAGAGCATGCAGGTCCGCCGGTAGTCTCCTTTGACCTATGCAGAGACGCTATATGACATACATGAGGGAAGAAGACCGATTGGCTAAGTACATATACGCTACAGATGTGACCAAAATAGTACACGATTACAAGAATACTAACAAATTACTTACTAGTTGGGTGTAATATTATGGAAGGCATGATGTAAAGCTACTTCACGAACACGACGACGGCGCCCTCCATGGCGATTCCTTCAGCTCAGGTTTGCAAAAAGCACGTGCGGCCCTTGCCCAGTCCTCACGCCTATGTCTGCATGAAGCCAGATAGTTGAGTTGCACAGCCGTGGGATGGTGAGCGTGGAGAATGAACATATATTCTGACATGTCGCTCTGCTGAACCACTGAAAAGGCATTTTCTCCACTTCTGATGAAGGCAGATATATCGACGCAATTATCCGGAGTGACCTGTCAAACGAGTTATTGGACTTCAATGCGGTTTGAAGTATTGATGGTGATACTCACGAAAATGGGTGGAGCTAGTGGGATGATGAAATCCTTCCCATTCCGCTTCGTCTGAAGTGAAAGGTCCCCAGTTGTAGGCCAAGAGCATTGCGAGTGTATGGTAAGTGTCTCAAAGGGAGGAGGTTGATCATCTTTTGGTAGATAGGATAGGAGACTAGGGAGATGATAGCAAGCGAACGACACACAGACACTTTGTTCCAAATCTCTGTGAACCGCTAAACATGCGTACAGACGTGAGAACGTGACACATACATTGGTGACAACTTGCGTTTCGCCCACCGAGCAATTTGAGAGTAAAGTGTATCATCGAGGTCGAAAGTAAGCTCGATTGTCCCGAGAGGCGACTCAAGTCCTTGCCGAAACATCATCACGGCCATATCCCCTCCAAATCTCGGAGAAGTGACTTGCGGAGAGGCATCATCCACCGGAGACAACGTTAATCCTTCTCCCTGGCTTTCTGCGCCCACGTCATCTGAGAATGTAGTCGATGGCTGCCTGGGCGCTGGGGAATCCGCCACTGTGTTTGGCAGAACAGTGATATCAGGGGCAACGTTTTCTGGCGTACCCAAGGGCAGTGTTTCTGAATCTTGAGGTACGTTTTCCGGTTGCGGGTGGCTTATAACAACATCAGCTAAAGTGAGTGCGCGTTCTTCTTCTTTTGGCTCTTTGACGTCCATAGATAGTGTAGCCTCGGCGAAAGGAGAGACGCTCGACTGATCAATAGTATTCGCAGGAGCTGTAGGCTCATTTGCTGTCATCAGTTCACTGGGTAGCGGTCGTGTAGGTATTCTCTTTGGCATTCGAGACGGCCGTAACTTCTCTGCAGGGGGTCCTGTTGCATCATTTACCAACTTAAGCGTATCAGGTGGGGCAGTTGAATCCACTACAGGACTTGCAGGCTTTGAATCAGGAGCAGCCGTGAGCTGATGGTGCGCCTTGAACCATTCAAGGTCACGGTGTTTTATCTGCTCAGACATCGAAGATCCCTGCCATTGGCGCTTAGGCTGGGGTTTTGGAAGAGTCCTCGTGGGGGAGACACTAGGCGGGAGATCTAAGCGAATATCTGAGCAGGGTATCGACGTGGTCACAATCTGCGTTGTAGTCTATGAATTTACATGTCAGATCACGAAAGAACAGCGCATGCGCATCTTACAGGTGATCGAATTGACTCCGCTTGCGCAGTAGGAAATCTAAGTTGCGTGCTTGGGGTCGAGTCCTGGGCAAGTGTGTTTACTGGGGTGGCATCCCTAGACAATATCATGACACTGATGTTCAGATTCAGATCAATACCTGCGTACTTGTATTCATGAGGTGTAGCTTCGCCTTCAGTCCGAAAAGGACGAACGAAGCCAATCAAAAGTTCAGAGGAACTTTGAATCAAGTCTTGGAGTCGAACTACATAACACAGTTGGCACGGCAGGACGCCTATCTGAGATTCAACACGTACGTTGCAGGTCCTCCTCCGTGAAAAACCGTAAGAAAGGGACCACAGTGCGAATCAAAGCCTTATATGTGTCCATCGCGGCCAGTGCTGACGATTCTGTTTTGAGGAACTCGTTTGTAAAGGTCGAATGCGCAATCTGTCCAGTACAAGATAAACACATAGAGCAAGGAACCGACGCATCAACGCACCTCGAGAAGCGCAACGATCTGATGTTAGGAGTCAAAAGCAGTTATATTGAGTCTCGCTTCTGTTAAGCTAATGCAGCACCCACATTGCGGAGAGCATCAGGATAGTACGCTTTATCGGAACCCAACCAGGTCTTCAGCTTATTGGCAATGGTAATATACTCCTTGACATCGTGCGATGCGAGCCTCTTTGCGAAGACCGGGAAAATCTTCGCGTTAGCGACAACGGCAGTATTTTGTCCGCGAGAACTCATGATAGGGTCGTTGGATGCTAATGAGGCCACAGAAGGCTGTCGAACTGCACAGAGTGACTATTTGTAGTGTTTGAAGACTTGGACGGTCCGCTAACCTTGTGTGGCTCATAACAAAGGGTAGAGTTCAAGTTGAACTTGTGGGTGCTTGTGGACCCACAAGACGTGGCGTTGTGGCAACAAAAGCAAACAGCCTTTCGACGTTCGGAAAATCACAAAAATCGACAAAATGACATCAAAATATAGTAATTGATATCTGATTTCTCACCCATTAACGCCCAGGCCTTGTAGACTTGTCTTCATAAGTTTTAACCCTATCTAGCATTCTATGTATGTACTGTAGATCAGTGGTATGTCACAATCGTCTCGTTGGTAATAATCAGAGCCACTCCACAGTCTACACAACAAAATGAGCTTCTTGTCTGACCGAACAAGGCAGCTGGACTTACAGCAGGAGGCTTGGAGGATATATCATAAGTAACACGATTAATTCCGTTTACCTCGTTCGTGATGCGAGAAGATATCCGACGCAAGACTTCGGGAGGGAACATGTACCTAAAACATCAAGTCAGCATTACGCAGGACCAAAAAGTAACACCAAGCTACCAATCTGCAGTCATGAAGTCTTCCGATGTCACCGCTCTTAGGGCAATCACCTGTGAAATACGTTGAGACAATGAACGGGAGAGGTTGCCGTCCTTCAAACCTGTTCGTATGTGCGTTTGTCGCCCATTACGCCAACAGCCTTCACAGGGAGCAAGACAGCAAAAGCCTGGCTGATTTGATTGTAGAGATTCGCCTTGCGAATCTCCTCGATGAATATATGATCCGCTTGCTGCAGGATCTTCACCTGCTCGCGTGTTACAGGACCCAAGATCCGGATAGCCAGACCAGGACCTGGGAAAGGGTGACGTTGAACTAAAGGTGCGGGTATCGACAAGAGTCTCCCAAGTGCACGGACTTCATCTACACAGAACAGTCAGGGTAATGGGTAAGAGGACACCGTCAACCAGACCTTTGAAGAGCTCGCGAAGGGGTTCGATCAACTTCAATTTCATGTCCTTGAGAAGCCCACCGACATTGTGGTGTGTCTTTATGGTCGCGCTAGGGCCCTTAAAGCTGATGCTCTCGATAACGTCCGGGTAGAGGGTACCTTGCAATAGCCATTCGATCTTTCCCTTGGCTTCGGCGCCATTCTTCTCCTCCTTCTCGGCAGCTTCCTCGATCTTAGCTGCTTCTGCCTCGAAGACGTTGATGAATGTGTTCCCAATAATCTTACGTTTCTGCTCCGGGTCTTCAACACCATCTAGCCGCGAGAGGAAGAGTTCAGAAGCATCCACTACGGTCAGGTTGACGCCTAGATCTTTATTCAGCATGTCATTGACTTGCTGTGCTTCATTAAGACGAAGCACGCCGTTGTCCACCATGATGGCGTGAAACCTGGGATGTAAGTAAAGCATGTGTTATAAAAAGGGGGAGGCACACCTGTCGCCGATTGCCTCGTGCATCAACTTGGCTGCGACAGTGCTGTCGACGCCACCACTGACCGCGCCGATGACACGTCCTTTCGGGCCACATATCTCGCGGATGCGAGCGATTTCCTTGCCAATGAATTCCTCCTGGAACCGCAGTGAGCATCGAAATAACTCAACACGGTGTTTACCTTACCATCGTCCAGTTCGTTTGGCATTGACATATATTCAACACAAATCGACCAATGAGCTGTCTTCCTTGTGGAGAATGCGTCACCTCTGGATGGAACTGGATGCCGTAGAATGCCTTGGAGTTGTGTGCAATGGCGGCGTAGGGAGCGGTGCTCGTCCGTCCAATCACATGGAAGTCAGGAGGCATGACGGACAGTTGATCGCCGTGTGACATCCAGACCTTACAAAAAGTTAATTGGCTTACAAGAGACGAGACAAAAACACGCACCTGCATCTGATCGCCGAGTCCTTCGAACAGGGCATCGACAGTGTTTCCCGATTCGCCGAACCTGCTGATCTGCACCTCTGCAAGCCCGTATTCGCGATGATCGCATTTTGCCACTTGACCGCTGTGATTCCAGCAGAGCTCCTAAATCTCGCGTGAGTTTGGTGTCTATCGAGACTCTGGAGAAGACCAAACCTGGAGGCCATAGCAGATACCAAGGATAGGGACACCCAGGGTGTAGATACCCGGATCCGCGTGAGGTGCATCGTCGTCGTACACGGAGTATGGAGATCCAGAGAGGATGATTCCTGAAATTTTGCGTCAGAAACGCATTTCCTGCCGCATTACATGAGCGAACCTTTGGGCTTGAATTTGAGATCTGACAGCTTTGTTGTGCACGGCATAAGCTCAGCATACACGTTCAACTCGCGGCATCTCCTTGTTATGAGGTGACTGTACTAAATCAGTACTTGATTGTCAGTACACGAGATGATTTGAATTAGAACACGGCTCCCTAACCTGCGAACCAAAATCAAGGATAAGAATGGTATCGAACTGATCGTGTATTTCGGCCATTTTAATGATATTTTTTCGAGGACTCCTTGACTTCACGGAGAATGATACGCAGATGTACGATCTCTGTCGAGAAAGATAGTCGAGATCTTGGATCAGAAGATAAGCCGAAGTGAAGCAAACGAAAATTAAGCACCCGTGGGAAAGCTTCATTCGGTCCACTAGTGCATTCATTGCACATCCGAAAGCCTACACGGAGAGGCGATCAAGGCGTGACTCTTGCCTGTGTACTATATCGGTGTTTAGGCGTACTGCGTGGCGGATTCAGAGCCTCCAACAATCTAATCCGAATCGCACATCATGCATTTATGGCTAGTTGATCTGTACCATAAAATGAATTCAAGAATAGTACTCAAGCTCTCGTCGAGTCAACTTTGCATGCGCAGTTGTAGCGTTCTCGAAGATTTGATCAACAGCGACGTTTACTATACCATATGATCAAGAGGTGTACCACCTGTGTCCGAATATACGGGGTAGGTATATGTAGCAAAGACAGGTTAGCTCTTTGCGGTGCCATCCGAGACTTGTTCGTACAGGGGAAAGGTAGGGGACGCCGTTGAATAGTGGAGACCTGTTTCCTTCTACAATGTTTGTTTGCTCACCCGGGTCGATCGCCGAGGGTAGGTCCCGTCCCAATCCAGACTTGTGGCCTAAGGAAAGGATCAGGGCATGGTAAGTATGGTATTTGAAGTTTTGATGAAGTCGAGTAAAACTTCATCGGTTGAGATAAAATCATATCAGTTAATGAAAGCAACTCACAAGCTCCAAACCTCACTACGCTATAACGGCCATGCTGAGGCCGTCCAAGTCGCTTGAATTGATAACTCTGCCACTACATACGTGTTATCCCCAGGGGGTTTGTCTGAATCTCTTAGTGGGAGGAAGGAAAAGGACGTCGGCACAGACTTCAGACCACTCGCTGAGTGAAACATGAGATGTCCAATTATGAAGCGCAGTGTCATCCCTAACCTGCAGGATCACACAACCGTTCTTAACAGGGCCGTAGGTAAGTGCGCCTGTCGCTAACCTGTGGTCTGGTGAAAACAAGCAAGTTTTAAGTTTAACGCGAAGTTAGCGTTGCTTATGTAATAAGCTTCCCCATCTCAACTTGCGCGTCCTCGAATAACCGTCAATCATCATATTCTCAGTAACTAGTACTCTTCTTTTCCTCGCTATGGGTTCGTCTAGTTGCTGATTTTTTCTATGCATATACTTACACTTTTCTATTTTCCAGGAATCCCCAAGGTTCGTCCTTTTATCTGTGAGATGTCTATATACTAAGGGAGCTAAACGTTCTTCGTGCTGCAGTTTTTCCGTTATATTTCGTGAGTCAGGAGTCGTCTATTACCCCATGATATAAGCTGATATTTTATCAGTGAACGGTACCCGCTTACCTCCCAGTTGATCGAGGAGAACAAGATTCCAGAATTTGGTGAGTTATGACACGGACTCGGTGCTCTCGCGCTAAAGTCTTCGAATAGATAACCTCTATCTCGATTTCAATGGAATAATTCACAATTGTGATTAATTCTCTGAGATGCAGTGCAGAATGGCGTGTTCAATTTCATTTTAGGCTCACATCCAAATGATGAAGACGCTCACTTCAGAGTATCCGAAGAGCAAATATATACTGCGATATTCGCATATGTGGACCTACTGTTTGGTAAGATAAAGCCAAAGAAACTCTTCTTTATGGCAGTGGATGGCGTGGCTCCGCGGGCGAAGATGAACCAGCAACGAAGTCGACGGTTTCGCAGTGCCAAGGAAGCGAAGGAGGTCAGAGAGATTGCAGAGTCGAAAGGAGAGAAACTTCCAGAAGAGAAAGCGTTTGATAGTAATTGCATTACACCAGGTGCGTTCTTGGCGGCTTCATATGACATTATGTCATTTATTCCGTCTTAGGTACCCCCTTCATGGCTAGGCTATCTGCCCAGCTACGTTACTTCGTGAACAAGAAGATTACCGATGATGCTAATTGGCGTGGCGTACAAGTCGTATTATCCGGTCATGAAGTACCAGGTGAAGGTGAACACAAGATTATGGAATACATCCGACTGTCAAGAGCTCAACCCGATTACAACCCCAACGTCCGACACTGTTTGTACGGTCTTGACGCTGACCTCATTATGCTTGGCCTTTTGAGCCATGATCCCCACTTCTGTCTCTTGCGAGAGGAAGTGAAGTTCGGGCCTGCCGCGAGGAAGAAGGGTAACATCAGGTATTTCGCAGTTCTCTTTCGTGCACAAGGCAAATTAACTAAACACCAGCGCAAGTCTGGAAAACCTCAACTTCTACCTTCTACATCTCTCGCTGATGCGTGAATACCTGGACCTCGAGTTTCGCGACATAGAACACATTCTCGCATTCGATTACAGCCTAGAGCGAGTCATCGATGATTTCATTCTACTGGCAGTCTTCGTCGGAAATGATTTTCTACCTAATCTTCCAGATTTACATATCCACGAGAACGGACTGGAGCGCTTATTTGATGTGTACAAGAAAGTTTTGCCATCGATGGGTAGGTCTTCGACGCCTATTTTTCCTGCATAAACTCACTGTTCAAGATGGTTATATAAACGAGAACGGGGTTATCAATACCAAGCGGCTGCAGGTCGTCCTGGACGAAATGACCATATGGGAGCGAGAAATATTCGAGAAAGAATATGGAGACGCGAATTGGTTTAAGGGAAAACGGGGCAAACACGTCCAAGAAATGGAACATGCGCGCAAGCGTGCTAAGCTTGGTACATTTCTCTATATCTTCCTTCGGCAATTAATGCTTAATCCCTATTAGTTCTGACGCGCCCTCAACGAGATATTTTTGACCAAGTGCGGCAATTTGTCTTGCAAAGTCGCGGGAAACCATCACAGCACCGAACTGCGGCCCTCACAATGCCCAACACATTCCCCGCCCGGGAACGAAAGTTCATCAGCACCCTGGCGGAGGAGTTGCATCTGTCTGTCACTTGGGATGAGTTCGATAAAGAGGACCAGAATCTTGTCACATGGCGACTCCCCGGGGCTTTGGACGAACCCTTGCCAGAATCTGATGCTGAGCCAGTTAATGGACACGGAAATTCCGAAGGCGAATGGGAAGATGTGGACGAGGAAGATGAAGAAGGCAGGGTTGCAGTCGATCGAGTGTTGAAGAAATTTGACAAGGCGCCCGTGGCGGATGACGATGACGGAGGAGGTTTCGACGCTCGACATGAACAATCCGTCAATGACAAAATGGCGGAATGGAAACGAGAATATTACAAGGTAAGTCCTCACCTCGCATACTGTTTATCAGACTGACTGTTTGTATGTCAGGGAAAACTTGGGATCTCCTACGATGCCCCCGAAGAGATGCACCAGTTAATTTACCGCTATACAGAGGGCCTACAATGGGTTATGCACTACTATTATAGTGGCATTGCCTCCTGGGGCTGGTTTTACGACTACCATTACGCGCCACGGATATCGGGTACCTTTTGCACTCCTTGTCTTCGGTGCGTTACACTCACCTCTTTTAAGATTTACGCGGCCTTGGTGACATGTCGTTCACATTCGAGCTGGGCAAACCTTTCCATCCTTTTGAACAATTGATGGGCGTCCTCCCATCCGCAAGTATGGATCATATTCCGCAAGCCTACCAAGTAGGTTCAGTGGCTTGTTGTCATACATCGCAATGCTAATCACCTGCAGGACCTGATGTATGATCCAAATTCACCGATATTGGACTTCTACCCCCCCGAATTCGAGCTAGACCTCAATGGGAAGAAGCAAGAATGGGAAGCGATCGTTAAGATTCCCTTCATTGATGAGCAACGGCTGTTGCGAGCAATGAAATGTGAGTACCGAGTTCCACTTTTTGGCCTTCGTTCATTGTTTCACGCGTGCAGCACGAGAACAGAGGTTGACTCCAGAAGAGCGCCGCCGCAATGGCTTCGGGACCAGTACCAAATTTTCCTTCGATCCTGGAGAGACTACGGTCTATCCTTCATCATTGCCAGACTTCTTCCCTCCCATATATCGTTGCACATGCAAGATGGAATCCTTCGACCTACCGACTCTTGATGGCCTTCATCTTGTGCCTGGACTATGTGAAGGTGTATGCCTCGGTGCCTCAGCTCTTGCTGGATTCCCGTCCCTCGATACCTTACCCCACACAGCACAACTAGGTTTCCACGGTGTCAATGTACACGGCTCCGAAAGCCGGAACAAGTCCATGGTGGTTCACATCCAAAATCCTCACGAAAACCGCAAGACAGAAGATATCGCCGAGGAAATGGTCGGCAAACGCACTTTCATCGGATGGCCTTTCTTACAAGAGGGGCTCGTCGTCGCGGTGTCTGATTCGTTGTTCAAATACGAGAAGTTCAAAGTCATACCCAGTGCACCTCCAAAGGTCGTTTCCAATCCACATTTCCAGCAGGGCTTGGGTCATTGGAAGAGTAAAGCTGAACGGATCGAGTCGGTATATTCGAAGAAATGTGGAGTTATTACTAGTGACGTCGATGTCCTTGTGCACGTCCGTCCGCTGAAAGGCGAGTGCTAGTGCTTTATGGGCGTTCCTTCTTACACATTCGTGCAGGTTTGAAACGCTTGGAATCAGGAGCATTAGTTAAGGACTACGAGGGACCTGATAAAGAGCTCGAACAAGCTGTCCAGATGGTCATCTCAGAAGTTGCGTCTGAAGATCCCAGGTTTCTCGAGAAGGATGCTCCACCTCTGTCAGAAGAATTCCCTGATGGAACGAACATTTTTTTCCTGGGCGAACATGCATATGGTGTGGCTGCCCAGGTGTCTTCAACTACCGACAGCGCTCTGTCTGTTGTCTTGGCAGTATGTCTCAATGCCCCACTACGATATATTTTTCTAAATGACCTCTTAGTTCTTCCCTTTAGACAAAGCGGAAAACGAGAAGTTCCAGACTATTGTTGAGAGTCGTGTTTCCCAGCACTACTTGCCATCATTCAAAGCAGCCTCCTCACTAAGGATGTCACCCAGAGCGCTCTCCAAGATCACATCTAGCTTCATGGTCCTCACGTCTGATCATCAAAAGAACAATCTCGGACTAAGTATCAAGTTTGAGGCCAAGGCCTTGAAGGTCATCGACTACTCAACGAAGTCTGGTCGCTATTGGGAGTTTAGCGAGAAGGCAGTTGACCTCATCCGTGAATATAAGGTTAGTTCTGTTCGAATTGCCTCTGAATTGCAACTCAGCGTTTGTCAGGATAAATTCCCGGAAGTATTTGGGATTCTGGACCAAGGGGGCGACGGTAAGCTGCTGAACTCGCCAGCAATTCCTTGGTCTAATTCCTAGAATGTTAGATATGGCCCGGGCTACGGACATCTTTGACTCCCATGCTGATGCTAAGGTCAAGGAAGTGAAGTCTTGGCTCAAATCCAAGGGCGTCCGAGATTTAGAGCCAGTCTCGCTCTTTTCGGACAACCTAGCGAAGGTATATCAGGGTCACCATTTATCCCAAGAGTCATCTCAAAGTTGCCTCTAGAGTACCGTCAAAGAAATTGAAGAGCTCGCCGACGAAATCAATAAAAACAGATCAAAAACGGCAATCAAGAAAGTCATCGTGAAGAACATCCCTCGTCACGCAGTTCTCAAACCATCGCATGCTATCTATCGACTCCAGAACCAGCACTTTGCTTTGGGAGATAGGGTCACTATGGTTCCAAGATTCAGGTGGAGTTCCGTTGTCTGTGAAGGGCGTTGTCATCGGGTTAAACTCGAAGTCGATGGATGTCGTGTGGGATGTCGCATTTATGTCTGGTACGACGCTTGGGGACAGGTAAGTGGAACACTTCTTTTGGCCTGAGACACTTAATATTGGGATTTAGATGTTCTCAGTATCGGGGCTCAACCGTGGAGTTTAACTCCTGTCTGAACCTTAGCAATCCCCAATTCATTGCCTCTACCTCCACTCGCCCAAACGTCCCTTTCAAACCTCGATCCGGCCCGTATCCGGCCATTCAGCCTGCTCCTGGGCATCAAGCTGTTGCTGGATTCCGTCCTGCTGAACGGAGGTGAGGTTCTTGTGCTCACGCGTTACATGCGGTGCTGACTTCAGCCTAGTCAACCTGTAGCAATTATGTCCAATCCAAACCGAGGCCGTGGAGGGCATGTCACTCGTGCAGCTCGTGGAGGCCCTCCTTTCATTGGCCGCGGAGGACCACCAGTCAATGGACGAGGTGGACCTTCCATCAACGGTCGTCCAGCGCCGACAGCAGAAGGCACCTCACGAGGCGAAGCTTCCGGATCGACATCACAACTTGTCGTGAACGCTGACAATCAACCTCCCTCTCATGACAATGGTGCACCCAGCAGAGGCGGTGCGGTTCATCACCCGTATCCTCATCAACATCCCAGAGGTGGTTTCCGAGGACGAGGGTTCGCGCCGCATTTTGATCGCGGGAGAGGAAGGGGTTTCCGAGGAAGGGGACGTGGAGCTTTCATTCATCCTATCGAGTCTTCATGAGCTTTGTGTATTTTTACCTTCTTATCTGTAGCCTTGCTGTAGCCTTCGTGTAGTTTGGATTCGCTTGTTGTCCGTTCAATGTCATTTTTCGCAGTCAACGTCCAGCAGTGCCGCTCAAAACAAGCTCGAAGGTTATAGTGATAAAATAAGGCTTATAATCACGGGTTATAATTTCTAAGCACCCAGCAAATTTTTGCCTGCTTGCCAAACGGCGAAACTGATGGCAGTCATGGGTATGATCTTCAAGTAACCTATTCCTAATCCAACGTAGAAACCTCTCCACCCTCCACTTGCGTACACAGCACACACAGTCTCCCCCCACCGTAGCCACCTATCTGGTCTAGTCAAACCTCCGACTTGCATACGCCGACGAACGACCTCAAAGGGGTATGATGCAGTCTGCGAAATTGCACCGGAAACGGCACCAATGGCAAGATTTGCCACGGGGTGAGGTCGCTTGGAATGGTCATCAATCGCTGGGTAGAAGTGCGCGCGCAAGAAATCCCAAGTGAGGAATGCGGTACCAGCATAAGGAACCATGCCGACCATGGTCACGGTGAAGCCACGGTAAAACTTGAGAATGGGGAAGCGCTCAAAGATTTGAGCCGTTGTGGACCGCGTTGCAGAGGAAGGCGTAGAGCCCTCGTTGTATATAACGCGCATAGCTCGGAGGAATGAGGGCCGCATTTGGCCGGTAGACTGGCTGGACAAACGACTATGGAACGCCATGCGTACGCGGACCAACTCGAGCGGATAGGTAAAAGTCACGGAGGTTATGCCTGCAGCGAATACGTTTGAATGAGGAGATATGAGTGAGAAATCAGCTTACCTGCAAGGGCGCCAGCAGCAAACTGTCGGGAATTCGTTTCTAGTTCCCTCGTCGGTATCAAAAGCTGCATGGTATAGTAAGAAAGTGTGCGCACAAGTGTAATGGTGGGGGCGTACCGCTCTCCATTGGTCATAGGCCATAAACTTTATGGCTGCGTACGGAAATATGCGGAGAAGAGTTGCAGAGTGACCTTGAAGCAATCCTCTGGCGCCTCCATCTCTGTATATCGCGAGTCCAGCTCGATATGCTCCACTCCAAGTTCCTTTGGGGGTATGAAGTCACTCCGGGGGTAGATGCGGAGATACGCCAATACATATACATACCGGCATACTTCTGAAAATCAGGGTTTGAGGCTTGGAAGAGGATCTTGACTCTATCAAGGGGGGCGACTGCTGTCTTTGCCTGTGGATGCGGGGGGTCAATTAATCGCAGAGAACACGATAAAAGCAAGTCGTACAATACATCCTGCCAATCCGCCAGCAATTCCAGATCGAATAGCATAGTCGAGTGAACGTTTGTCTCGCTGGTGTGAGACAGTAGAACTCATGAATACCCAGCTGTAGCTATGTACTGGACACACTCATGTGCAGAAAGCGGGGGACGGGGTAGGTGCCGGAGCTAACTCCCGAAAATCACAGACTTTTAGTCATGTCCACGTGACTCCGAAATTGCGTCCTTATCACGCGTTCATCATCGACATCGCTTTCTAACACTGACCATAATGACAAGCAAAGCCAAAAGCTCAGATGTCAAGGTACTCAAAGGCCAAGAAGGTGGGGCCTACTTTCGATTCGCTGGCTCTGTCTTTCTCATGTCACATTAGCCGAAGATACAATATTGCAATATCTGAAAAGAGTGACCCAGAAAAAGGCGCATATATGCGCTATACTGACATGCCATACAACAGATGAACCGTCCTTTTGGTGCTGTAGATGTTTCTGCCAACCTGAAAGGTGCAGTTCCGAAGGCTGCAACGCAGAAGATCCTCGTCGCTCTGGCAGAAAAGGGCGAGATCGTGCAGAAGACATATGGTGTGTACAGATTTGTAAAGAAGAGCTTCTTGCGTTTACAACCTATCGAGGGAAAACGAGTTTCTTCGTCGTTAATCAGGCCAGCATCGATGCGGTTCCTGCCGACAAGCTAGCAGAACTTGAAGTAGAATGCAAGACGATCGAGGAAGGTAACAACGTGCTTGCGGCGGAAGTCAAGGTTCTAACAACAGGTAACGTGGCGAAACAAAGACAGAAGCTACCCTCGTATTAACCATCAATTGCGAAAGAACTGTCTAAACTCAAGAACTGTCCAACGGACGAGGAACTCGACGCACAAATTGCGAGCATGAAAGAGGGAGTAAGTACAGGACTCTCACCTGCTTTTGAGTGAACCAATGTGTCCCAAAGATAGCACAACTCACTGAAAGACTCGTCCCGCTTCGCTCCGGTGCACCACTCATATCTGCTGAAGAACTTGCCAAGGTCGATGTTGACTGGGCGAAATGGCGTGCGGAATGGGCTCGCCGACGAAAAATCTTCATGACGTCAGTTCCTTGCCCACCCACTAACCATTCAAGACCACCGACACAGTAAAACCATCCATTCATGTTACTGATTGCCTAGATAGTTTTTGGCAGCTTGCAACAGATTCCCTGCCACCCCAAGACGCTGAGACGCTTGCCGAGGATCTAGCGATCGAGTTCGACACTACAGAGCACAGGGCACTCGAGAAGGGACCATTGTGCGCTATACAAGGTACAAACGCTCGCAGCAACCTGAAGAGGAAGCGAGAGTAGTTGGTTGTCACAGCATCTTGTTCACATGTCCGTTTATTCATGTGCTTGCTACATCGTTATGAAGACAGAAGTGTAGACAAAGTAGACCGGAGGACGGTAAAATATGCGAGTGATCAGTGGATGATATTGAATGCTGGACTCTGCCATCCTCTTCGCTTCTCCTCATCCCTCTTCTTGTGCTCAACGCTTTGCTTGAAACTCTGCACCTGCTTTAGACCTTTCTTCCCGGCCTGCTCCACTCGTTCAGCGACAGTCTTCCCAACTTCCATGGCACCTCCGACGTCCATCCCAGGGATCCTTTCTGCAAGCGGCTCCGCATGTATTCCAAGAGGACCTCTCTTCTCCCCGGAAAGAATCTGTGGTTCCGCGCCCATTGCAATCTTCGCGCTGCCGCCCAGATCATCCTTTACAATACCCGTTCCAGTGGCTCTCCAACCGGACAGAAGGCCACCCTCCATACGACGTAACCTCCCTATCTCGCTCCAAACCGCAGCAGCAACAGACGCCGCAGTCCCAAGTCCAGCATCCTGGAACACCTCTGAGCGCCGCTCGATATCAAACGCCACAGCATCAGCAGCATCGAACAGACCCCGTATCTGCTCCTCCAGCGTGCGTGAAATGGCCTCACGGAAGCGAAGCACAATGATAGGCCTGAAGACGGATGCGAGGATTGGGTGATTGGATTGTTTAACTTGCATATCGATATCCTCCGCCACATTCACCTCGACACGCTCGATCGTGAAGAACCGTCCAAGACGCTCGCGCTCCTTCAGGCCTTGGAGCGTGTTTGGAATCAAGCGGAACTTCAGATCGATGTCGATGCCCTTTGGAGGGAGACTAAACTCCATGAGACCACTGAAATCCTTGGGCCCGACGGTAGCAACTTTATCCTTGTAAAAGAATGATACCTCCTTGAGCGAAAGCTGGACTGCTTGCATCCGAATATGCGTAAGGGTGCCTATGGCAGTGGTTGTTGACTGCGACCCGGCGGGTGCGGTAATGTCAACGTCAGTGATATTGCGGATGTAGACGTGCCCAGGAAGCAAGCTCAACGAGGAGACGTCGAGGTTCTCAAGTACAAACTCGATCTCGTTATCAACGTACTCGGTTCTATGAGACTAGTCAGCGGATCCCGCAACCCATCATTGGTTGGAGAAACGTACCTTGGAATTGGAATGTCCTGAATGACCCTCAAGATGCGTGGCGCATAAACGTTGAACATGTCCTGCCAGAACCAGGAAGCCTGATCGAGCGCAAATTGCATACCCATCTGTCCGCCCGTGCTTACGCTCTGCGCCACATCCCTAGCAAACGTGGCATGTGCCTTCCGCGCGCGCTGCGAGTCTGCATCCTTTGTGATCGCCTGCTGGAACTCATGAATCTCATGCCTGAAGGCCCGTACATCCTCTTTCCACTTCCGTCCCGCATCTGAATCTTGATTAACAAGCTGCTTCCAGCGCTCACCGAGTCGTTGGTGCTTCTGGCGTGCTTCTTCTGAGCGTGCATACCCAGGCTCGTCGAGGCTCTTGCGAACGTGCGCGAAGAAATCGTTGAACCAGCTCTTTAAGTCTTCGTCATTCCTGATATCTACAGCGCACAGGCGGAGCTGGGCGAAGACATCATCCAGGGACTTGCCACCAGCGGCGCGCTCGACGAGAGTGCGGATGCCACGAAGTGCTTTGAGGATATGCTTCTCTGGGGAAGGATCGTCAATGAAGGATTCGAGGGTTGTGGACTGATTGACGTCGGCAGCGGTGTCAAGAGACCTGTTGAGCCACTTCGACGCGGTGTCAAAAAGCGTAGAGAGAGCACGGTGGTAGTCCTCGTCCTTTGCCGCACGTTCACAGATCTGCGCAAAACATTATCAGCACCGTAAGGTTTGACGATAAGAACAGCAAACATTGTGATAGGTCTCTTGCAGACGGGTACGAGTGCGCTCAGCAATGTCTTCAGCAGATGCCTTTACCTCCTGCCCGACGCCTATAACCTTGGATCCGGTGTCTTTCGCCGTATCCATCGCCTTCTCAAATTTCGTCTTCGCATCTTCCTCCTGCTCCCGTTGCAATTCTTCCGGGCTCTTCTGCTTCCGCCCAAGATTGTCCCGGTCGCCCTGTTGCACCTCCGTGTCGAACTCGCGAAGACCTTCCTTGGCGTAAGCGGCTCCGGATTCGATAGCCTCTGCGAGATCGGCCATGGCGAGACGCGCAAAGGACGCAAAGTCGTTGAGGAGGACGCTTCCTTCCCCACTGACGTTTGTCCAAATTATACGCAGAAGAGTGCGGATGGCAGAGCGGAGAGCTTGGAGATCGGCGGAAGCCTCGTCAGTATCCATTGCTTCTACATGCGTCTCTGCATAATCGCCCTCGGAGAGATGCCAGAGGACTTCCTGCACGAGATCGTCATCTGTATCGAAAGAAGTTCGATGAGTTCAAATTAAGACTGAGTGACGTTGAGACGATTACAGTTTTTATTATCCCCAAGCTTCTTGTACGCTAGGAGGAGGTCTTGAACCCCGCGTGCGAGAACTTTACCTGACTCGCTGAGCTTTCCTGAGTCAGGGGATTCGAAGCTCGCGACGATATGCTCGAGTGTCCACTCAATTGCAGCATCGACCTGCTTCTGGGTGGGGAGCTTGCCAGCGTCAAGAGCAGCAATAAAAGAAGATAATTTGTCCATGGTGTGTTGTTGTGAAGTTAACATGGTGGCGAGGGGGAGCTGGGGCATTATAAAGTCCTAGTATAGGGGCTCGTGGAGTACATAAGAATGACGCATGTCGGAGCAAGGATATGATGACGATATGATGCAACCCGGCTTGTAGCCTCTGGAATTTGAAAGAATATCCAAGATCCAGATAGACTGTAATCGTTTGCTTCCTTGAAATCTCCGACAATGACCCTCCAGACATTCAAGCCTTTGTGCATGTACTGGTGCAACTTCACACATATGCATCACGGCTTAGTGAAATGAAGAGTTCGAAAAGATCGAAGCGAGTACACTTTGGCGAATGTGTCGAGCACTATTAACGGCATACCAACACGATGGGAACACTTAGCCGCAGTGTTCAACATATGATCCCGATAGCGGCTTATTCTTTGCAGTCAGTACCACCCTACGCCCCGAGACTGGCACCAGGCTGGCATGTAGGAGTGGATCGTCGCCAGGATTTCTCGTTCCGCGATTCGTCTCACTTGGCCGCATCAGTATGTAAGAATTAATGGTCCCTGGAGGTTTCCGAAAAGCAGACGACGAGGGCAAGTCATGGGTTCGATCTATGTAATATGATGACCAAGGTGAACACGTTATGTACTTTTCTTTCGGGTACTCACTGTCTCAAGCTGGATCCGATGTTCCTGTGGTGTCAAGAGACATGCGGCATGGTGATGATGGACTACTAAATGGACTAAATATAGACCTTTAATGTTCTATTTCGGGTGTGTGAACTATTTTTTGCTAAAGTATTTGAAGTTGCTTTTGTCTGCTGCGGTTCTCCCACTTTTTTTTTCTGCTCGCTTTAGACTCCCACTCCCGACAATAACAGCCTTCGTCGTCTTCTCACCACCAATCTTTGAGACATGTCTCGTTCCACTCTTTCTGTACTTTTGGCTTTCGCCGCCGCTTCAAAATTTGCCCTTGCTCAACCTGATCCAGCTGACCCAACCCCACTTGTCGACAAGACTTATGCTTACCCATCAGGAATAGTAAGCTATTTTGTCTATTCATTTTTTTTTATTCCTATGTTCACACCGGATTCAAGCCCTACCAAGTTGACTACAACACCGCCGCTATCCGTGGCCCTCAGACCGGCTACAACATCTGTAACTCTACCACCGAGAACCAGAACTCCTTGTGCCAAACCTCGATGGTGAACCACATTGACGGTGAGTGTCCTGTTAAAAACAGCACCTGCACCCGTGTTTAATGACAACTTCAGACTTCTGCTTGTGGGCACCTGCCACACCCAACTCCACTATCGGCGATACTGAGCAGTCCGAGGTTGCGTGGTGCACCAAACCCGGCCACGGCACTCGCCTCATTCCCAATGGTGCCCTTCAGGGTGTTCAGTTGCTCCGCACATCAGAGTACATCCAGATCGCCGGTTTCATCGACCAGACCCAGATTGACATGAACGGTCAAGACTACGGAGGAGAACTCGACCCGCACGGTGCTGATCTCGTCAGTCCTTCCTGCGCCACCTTATTCGATCAGAACTGACCTCCATTCCAGCGTGGGAACCCTCTTGGAGGCTTGATGTACTCTAACGCGTTCCCAAGCAACAATGGTAACAACAACACTTACCAGCAAGTCATTGACTGGACCAAGTATGTCCCTCATGTAAATTCTCACTCTCATTCTAACGCGTCACAGCTTCATGGGTGGCAACGCCTTCTGCATCACCATCTGTGATCCCGCTTCCAGCAGCGCCAACCAGTCCGCTTACTGCCAGAACATCTACGACCGCATGGGTTGCAGCTACAACATGCCAAACAACGCCCAGAATGGCACCTTCGAAGCTTGTGACGCTGACCTCAAGACCCCCGTTGGCCTCTACGTCACCGGCGGCGTCACCATGACCTACTCTCAGCCAGCTACCGCTGCAGTCGACCCCCCCTACACAGCTGTCGTTCCCGCCTCCTCCAACTGTGTCACTTACGCCAGTGCTGCCCTCTACACCGGCCTTGCCACTGTCACCCCTACTGGCGTGACCGCTTCGGCAACTGGTACAGGCACCGCCAAGTCTGGCTCGACGGGCTCAAGCACAGCTACTGGTGCCGCCGCAACCAACACCGGCGCTGCTGTCGCTCTTGGCGTTTCAACCTTCGCTGGTCTCACCGGTACCCTCTTCGCCATCCTCTTCCTATCATGAACTCAGTGTGCCATGTCATTGACTATATTGTTTAGCCTTGCATATACTAATGTACCTGCACCTGTACACTGATTTTTTTCACGATAGTGTTGGGTTATTTGTCTTTGCTTTTATTGAGACGATGTTGTTATTCGTGCAACGATGGACTTGTTTTTACTGATTTGATTTGGTTTTATGTGGATGGGCCTTGAGTCGCTGATGTTGTTTGGACCATGGCCACGAACTGCAATACAGCAACTTGATGATCCTGATTACAATTAGGTCGTGTCCACTGCATTTTCTGTCTGCGGTGCGGTAATTTAAGGCGAGATGAACACAACGTCTCGCTGTCACCGTGACATTGCTAACCATACACCGAAATGCAAGTGCCATAACTGTGTCCGCTTTCCTGGCCTGCAACAACCTTTTATCTCGCTAACGTTAAACGCATTTCTCCTGCTGTCAGGAACAGGCTCCTCCACAGGCACAGTGGTTCATTCACAAAAATAGACACGCATCGTTACTGCACTCACGGTCGAGTAAGATCTCCGTGCGGCGTGCGTCCTCGTGAGTCTGAGATTGCTCCCTCGTAGGCTTCTCGACCTTTGAAAGGCTAAAGTTGTGCCAATTAGATGCGCGTTGATCACCAGGCATCGGTATACTTTATTGTTCAAGATCAGACACCCTACCGGCTGCAGTTCAAAGGATCATGTCAGTGAGCGGCTCATACATTCGACCCGAGATTTGGACACCCCCGTGGTTGGGCCACTTTCCTTCTGACTGTCGCCTGCGACCGTACGTGTTTGAGTTAGCTCTAACCTAGTCTTTCAGATTCCGACGCACAAGTTTAGACGCATGACATTGCACATGCTCACCAAAAGAGCATTTTATCAACCAATCCTCCTACGAACAATGTCGAAAGGATATATCGTGCCCGTCGATATCCTACAGGAAACGCCGCTCCAGGTGTCAACCCAGTAACCTTGTGGTATTCAATTCCCCGGCGCATAACCTTGTAAAGATCGGCACGTCCCATCTCTTTCATGGGACATCTGTGCTGGATGTAACCGCACTCGTATCTCTCGGCGAGGGGCCCAACTCCAAAACCGGCGATGCGAGGCGAAAAATCGTTCGGAAAGCTGTTGGGGGTGGTATTTCTGAGGCTGTTATCGATGCATCGATAAATCCTCATGCCGCTGGTGAGATATAGGTTGCTTTACACCTTGCGTTAAGTAGTGCCCCACTTGAAGCCGTCCCTGTTCACTTGGCGCTATACGACTTCACACTCAAAACATCACCTCCATCGGCGTTCGACCCACGGAGCACGGCAGGTGTGCAGAAAAGCTAATATATCTACGAGTGCCGGTTCTACTGACTGGTATTGTGGTGTGATCTATGGGAATGCGCAAGATTTTACAAGAACGTTGAGTTCATCGAACGGGATGACTTTCTCATGACAATTGAACCAGTCTGCATAGCTAATGGAACTGGGCGAGGATAAAAGCGAGACGAATGAGATCGGAGGCATGGAGTGCCGACAACAATGACGCGCCTACTTGATGAGAGGATCGATGGTCTCCGCGGGAGTAAGCACATCTCGAGCTTCTGCACGCATTATATTGGTGGAGCGCTGGGCTGGTGGGTTGAATGTAGACTCAGATCTGAGATATAAAAGACAGGGAAACTCATGATTGTTAGGAACTTGAGTGAGAGGAGGTAGACTGTTGTTTCAACTGTGAGCCTGAATGCAAACTTGATGAAGATGCAAAGATACAACCCAAGTACTGTGCTCGGCAAACACCGGACGGTGTCTATCCGATGTCCATCTAATGGACATCCCACCGTACTATGCAGCTCTAGGCATATATACGTAGTAGGTGCTCTCGTATCTCAGGCCTCAGGGACAGATGTTGGCTAGTTGCAACAAACAGACTGAGGCCCGGGTATGTATGTTCAAAGTCTTGTCCTCCTGCCCCTTCTAACCCTTGCTCCAAGTCAGTGCTGCACGCATTTTCTTCGTCACTTGTTGTACTGACCCGCTCTACTAGATTTGTAATACTCTCGCGAATCATCGCCTTTCTTTCCATGACGCTCTCGGTCATCTTCCCCCATCGCATCAGCTCAATCGGACTCGTGGAGAATGAATCTTTTTTGTGCACTGGGTGTCGTTCTCAGTGGTTTGTATTGTTTACACTATGAAATATATATGCTGCTTTCTACGTTTTGCTTTATAGTGTGCTCAATGAGTCGGATGACTACTATGAGTGATAAAAGCCTCGCCAAGAGTGGCAAGACTACTATAGGTCAACATATTGCAGGGCGCTTTCAGATTCTCATGACCGCTCCAATCGACTGCATACCAACAGCCTAGCCCATCGTAGGCCGCTTTTCCTGACGATTGACCATATCATTGCAAGCACTTCAATACTCTCCCGGGCCCGAGACTGCCGGGTGTGTCCTAATTTTGGTCCAGCGTCTATCGTGCCGGCCAGCCATCAATCACATAACTACACGCACGGCATGTCCTCAGGCCTCAACGTCCAACGTCAACCTTCACCCATTTCTTCTCACCCTCTCGCTTGAACCCTCTTTGGCCCACCACTCAGCCCATCCAAGATGCGTCGTGTCGTTCGTCGTTTGCGTGGTCGCGCCGAATTCATCAGACTTGAAGGTGGGTCACTCCATACGACTCTGGCATTTGTTTCGTCATCATAACCCTCTATCTCTAGTCATTAGCGGAAGAAATATCAGCGTACCCTCGCGGCGCATACCCGCAGGCATTTTCATTTCCATCAAAGTCGACTCGAGGAAGCGGTGGAGGTCAGCTCTCCGAGTCCTATCATCCAAAAGCTCTGTAGCTTGGGGGGAGACTGTGACCTTGTAAAAGCCTTCCACGAGACTCGATGCCAGTACTCATTACCGACTTGCAGATCAACAGATGCCTCACCTAGGTTATCAATGGAGATCCGGGCATCCTTTGAACTCGGTCAAATGCTTGGTCATGGAGAAGTGATCAGCGAACTTGAAATTACGTGGAATGAGCTGCTCGATCATGGAGACGAACCTTTCGGTGAGTTATCTGCTTCTCATTCAGGCATTTCTATCAACTGGTCGTAGATCTGTCCTTTCCACCCATTGGTGGTGCCCACCCTTCTCTCACACTGAAGGCCACTTCTGTGCACGCTCGCGGACACGAGGATACCGGACTATTTGATGTAAGTGACACTAGCCCTCGTGATTGCAACGTCCACTGACAGAACACAAACTGCAGTCCATAGTTGACTCCGAGATCACGTGGCATACAGATGCAGGCCATGCGCGTTTTCAAAAACATATGAGAAGCCAGAATATCTCTCTCCTGAGGGGTTCTGTAAGGAATTTCCAATGGGTTTTGGATGAGTGTCCAGTCGGCCATCCCGACCGCGCCGCCGCTCTTACCAACCTCGCTTGGGCGCGCCTTGAACGCTGTATCCGAAAAGATCTTCGAGATATCGACTCTACTACCACTCTATTCCGCGACGCCCTTGCATTGCGTCCGCAAGGCCACCCAGACCGTCCCTTGTCTCTTTATCATCTCACTGAAGCGCTGAACTGGCGCTACAACAATCAACACACCACCGCTGACATCGGAGAATCTGCCCGACTCTACAATGAGCTCCTACCTCTCTGCCCCGAGGGCTCCTATCTTCGTAGCATCGCAACTGAGGGAAATGGTGTTGATAATGTAATCCGGGCATGCAATGATCTTCCAAGGGTTGGATCTGATGAAGGCATTGAACTTCGACGAGCCGTCCTCGAGCTCTGTCCTCTGGATCATCAACACCGTCCAAGAGCCCTTGAAGAGCTCTCAGAAGCCCTCAGCACACGCTTTGTACAACACGGCAGCATCGACGATCTAGAAGAGGGTATACAACTTTATCGTGAAGTTATTTCTCTCCCTGGAATTCCTCATCATGCAACCTACTTGAGTAACTTGGCGTCCGCACTCAGAGACCGCTTCCATCACCAAGGGACATCTCACGACCTCGACGAAGCCATCTGTCTACACAAAGAAGCGCTGTGCCTGCACCCTGTTGGGGATGTATTTCGTGATAGATCATTGGATAATCTAGGGGCAGCCCTCTGGATCCGTTTCACGCAACGTGGTAACATTAGGGACATCGACGAAGCTATCAAACTCTATCGTGAGGCCCTGACATTGTCCCAACCTCTGCATGCAATTCGTGACATCACGCTTAATAACCTTGCCGTCGCGCTCAAAACCAGATATGACAAATTGGATGCCAGGGAGGATCTTAACGAGGCCATCAATTTGCACCGCGAATCACTTCGGTTCAAGCAGCTTGACGATCCAGGGCGCCACAAAACACTTTGCAATTTGAGCGCGGCACTTTACTCTCGTTTCATGGACACTCGGGAGAATGAAGATATCGAGGAGGCCATCGATCTCTGCCAACAATCATTGACGGCTTTGCCCTCACTGCACCCAGGCAGATGGTTCTGCTACAAATGGCTGATGATGGCCTATCTGGCTCGTTACCGGGTACAAGACTTGGACAACCCTGCCGATTTGTTACTCGCAGTGGAGAACTTCAGACAGGCATCAAGACACCCCACTCAAGGCTTTCCACGTCGTATTGAAGTAGCCTTGTGGTGGGTTGATGCTGCTGAGGATGATAAACGTGAATCTGCCCTCGAAGCATACCACACATGCTTCGAGCTTCTCGATAGTCATCTGGTTACACGATCATCGACCACGTCACGGCGTGAAGCTGCGGCTGCCTTCAGTAATGTCAGAACACTCCCTGTAGACGCTACATCATGCGCCTTACGCCATCATAACCTACAAGAGGCCGTTGAACTTGTGGAGAAGGGCCGTGGCCAGCAATGGTCACTGGCCTCTCGCCTGAGGACTCCACTTGAAGACCTCGAGTCCGCAAATCCCAACCTAGCTCACAAGTTTTTGGAGCTCAGCAAGTGTCTGTCCGACGCTCAGGGTTCTGTAGCAAACACAGATAGAGCTGCAGCTGAGCGGGCAGCGACAGAGTATAGGCAACTTATGAAGGAATGGGACGCTGTGGTGGCTGATATTCGTGATCTCAAAGGTTTCTCGCGATTCCTACTCCCACCCTCATACGAAGACTTGCAAGCAGCAGCGAGCCATGGTCCAATCATCATCCTCAATGCCAGCAAGTACTCGTGCGACGCTCTCATTGTTCCTACATCAGGGCAGCCCCACCATGTCCCCTTCCCTTCTCTCTCCGTCGCAGACCTCGAGATGCTGAAGAAGGACTTTGCCAGGGAGATAAAGCATGCAAATCTTATGAGCCCAACAGAGCCGAGGAAGACTTTACGAGCACTCTTGCGGAAAGTATGGGACATGATCATGCTACCCATTGTCAATATCCTTCAGCATGACCTCAAATTGCAGCGCCGGTCTCGAATCTGGCTGTGTCCGACGGCAGCCTTCACGTCTATCCCTCTCCATGCAGCTAACTCCTTCAAGCGAAAGAATCCAGACCGCCCTGGGATGGAACCATGCCTTGAGGATCTCTACATCTGCTCTTACACGCCAACACTGTCGGCATTGATCAGATCTCGACAGACCATGAAGACGCGTTCGGGAACGCCGTCCTTTGTGGCGATCGGGCAGAGTCAACCTGGTGCTGGGCAAGGCACAGTGCTCGCCGATGTCGATAGCGAGCTCGAGCTCGTCCATAAACTCCTCCCCCCCAACGCCGAGTTCACCTATCTTTCTGGCGCCAAAGCTACTCGGGCAGGTGCACTCGAAGCTTTGCAACACAACACCTGGGTGCACCTCGCTTGTCATGGCACGCAGGACCACGAGCAGCCTTATAATTCACGTTTCGCTATGAAAGATCAGCCCCTCACGCTACTTGACATCATGGAGAATAATGCTCCACAAGCTGAATTCGCATTTTTATCGGCATGTCATACTGCCGTTGGTGATGAGAAGACCCCCGACGAAGTTATCCACCTTGCTGCTGGTCTACAATTTTCCGGTTTCAAGAGTGTCATTGGCACACTGTGGGTAGTTGATGATGCTGTTGTAAAACACATTGTTAAAGTGTTCTATGAGAAGATGTTCACAGATTCAAAGGAGGGGGACCATATCATGGACTGTACGAAGGCAGCCTCCGCACTGAACCATGCTACGCACGTCGTGCCAAAGAAGGAGGTGCCGCTCGAGCAGAGGATTGTTTTTATTCATATCGGTGTGTAGTTTCATTGCCTTTCATGTAGTTCATATTTACAAGTCCACCTGTACCTATACTATTGATTTCTCAAGTTCTATAACTTATCCATATACAGACGGGCGAACCAAATTGTAGACTTCATATAACGCAGTACAATACAATCTTTGAACGGACGCCGCTTTATGTATTGAACATCTCTATGAATGAATTGCAATTGAACGGTATTGCGAAGCACTTAGAAAGTATTTAGTTTAGTGCTAGAAACACTGAGGCTATATATAAGTAACTTGGCCAGACCATGCTCAAGTCGACCGTCATCGTTTCCACTTCCTCGCAGCTCACTCGCAATGCCATCCACATTCACCAAGACTTTTGACACCCTTGCATTCAAGGGGACTGTCACGATCTCTCTGGGTCTCTACATAAACGGAGAGTCCGTGGACCCTGTTGAGGGTGGCACAATCGAGTGAGTGCTTTCATCGTACACTTGAACGTTGGTCTCATTCATACACAGTGTTGTCAATCCCGGTACGAATTCTTCGTTCGTAAGTATCTCATAACTATAAGGTATTCTTGCAGCAATGGGTAAAGTAGTTACTTCCATCGCAACCGGGACGAAAGTCGATATAGACATTGCTGCGAAGGCAGCCAAGAAAGCCTACAAGACTTCATGGGGCCTTAAAATTCCTGGAGCTGAGTGTGGATTCGTCTGCCACGCTCACCTTCACCATCTCCTGTACGGAGGTACGTGCACAGCGTATGAGCCAGCGAACTAAGCTGACCCAGTACCAACAGATGATCTCGCGGACGCAACTCTACTTTCGGTCTCCCATCAGATTCTGAAAGCGATTTCGAGGAGCCGCCAACAGATTCAGACTCAGAATTATTATCCCCCAGCTCCCTTTCATCAGACTCGTTCTGCTATGTGTCTGAAAAAGAAGTCCCTCCTCCTCCTCCGTGCGCGTGTTATTATTATCTTTGTGCTCACGCTCGCTCACATTGTTTTTGCAGCCGCCCTAAGCGCGACCCGCACAGTCCAGCTGAACAGCATCATGTAGAGGAAACTGTAGCTGCTATACGTTTACGCACGCGACACCACGATACCTATGAAGAATGGGAGAAACAGACGCGCAAAGATGCATTTGTGCGTGACTATATCTATCTACGCTAGTACCCGGACGTTAATACGCTCGTAAATGGTTGGAAGGAGCAGGATAAGAAGTTCCGTGATAGGATAGAGGGCGTCATACGGGTTGAAGAGGAGTGACTGCGCGCCACACTCGAAGCTGAGCGCAGAGCCCGGTAAGAGGCCGAGAGAAAATGGAAGGAGGAAGAAGAAAGACGAAAAGTAGAGGAAGAGACGAAGCGGCTAGAAGAGGAAAAGGCACAAAGGCAACGAGAGGCAGAAGCGCCTGCGAAACGGCAAGAAGAGGAGAAGGAGCGCTTGCGCAGGGAGAAGCTGGACGCCGAGGAACAGGGCAGGGCACAATTAGGAATGTCCTTGGCCGAAGAGGACCGGGTGTACGCCCGTGAAACTCTCAAGGTACAGCGGCTGCTTCTTACGGCGTACTGCAATACTAATACCTTATTCAGAATTTAAAAGCCAGGGCAATGAAGAGAGTCAAGGAAGACAAGCAACTCAAATCCCAATGGAACGCCATTCACCGACAGATAACACCAAAGATCGGGCAACTTACACATGACATCGACTCCGTCATGCGGATAGTAAGTTCATTTCCGCTATTAATACATCACTTGAAATTAAACTTTACAGACCCAACAAATCAACGATATCGTTCGTCCAAACGACCGACTTCCTATCGACATCTACTTTGCCGCTCTGTCCTCACTAGCAAAAGCCATCCTTCTTCAAGCCGAAACAGAGGTCACCGCCGAAAAGCGGAGCGCTATACCCCTGGCCATGGTTGCCGCGAGACTGCTAGGCACGCTTGAAGGTTTTCCGGACATCTTCGCGAAGCTCGTACAACGGTCCGGTGGGTGGCCTGTGCCATCAGCGATTCCTTCCACGGACTCGGACGGTACTGCGTGGAAAGGCGAGGAGCGCACCAAGGCTATGGGATACCGGACGAATGAAGGCCAGAGGGAGAGCTTATCTGAACACGTTATGCGCGTATCAGGGATGATGCGTGTTTATTTCCTGATTCTGGCTGCGCCTGTACCGCAGCCATTGGAAAAGATGTTCCGGTTACCACGTTTTTTGGCGTATTGATCTCGACCAGATCATCATATCCAATCTTTCTCGTGGTGTCAGTGACGTGCTTTTCCACGGACGCATTGCCCCAGGCTTACACGCGCTACCTAACAGGTGTGCCATGATCTTGTTCTCCTGCTTGTTTTTGTGCGTTGTCTAATGTTCGCGTGATTGTCACGATCATATCTTTCATATGGAACGCACAATACTGATATTTGACGGTAAGTTCCCTGCCACCAGGATTGACTTTGATGGTTCAATAATGATTTTCCCAGTCTCCAGTCCAATCGACTTCAATCGCTTGGAGTCCTGGCGGGTCTTAGCACCAAAGGCACAGCGTGAGCGCTACACCTGGACTCATATCCTGTGGGTGTTGCTAAAGATTTACGTCAAAATGCGCGTGTTTCAAGAACATGGCTGCACGCGGCGAACAATCAGACTCAGCTCTGCAGCCTGGAGTCCGTTCGGGGGCACCGAAGGGTTTTGACAATTGTTTCAGATCAATGAGATGGTTGTATGAATTACCAGGACGTAACAGTGGCGGCGTGGCTCCATAACATAGTTGCTACCTCTGAGTCTGACTTATAGGGTCAAAATAGAAATAGGTTTCAAACTTGTGAAAAAATATCTTTTGGTGGGCTGGTACATATCATAGAGGGTATCGATAGGATGGATATGAGCCAACAATTAAGAAAAACGGCGGTTGGATTGTGGAGATATGTTCAAAATACCGATATTTGAGCCAACCTCCCATATCACAATAATGCTGACCTCTGGAAGGTCTGGGACCATTCCCAATCGATTATATAGGGAAGTTGTAAATAGGTTCGGTTAAATAACTGGTTTTGTTAGGACTTTGGCTTTTAAAAGGAAAAAATTCTATATATATTGGTCATAACTACAAATAATCACAGTATAGCAAGGAGTGAAATAGTTGTAAAACAGAGATAGGCATTCAGAATAGTTAGCACTTGCAACTGTTGCGAGTGCTACAGGATTGCATATGCAGTGTAGTTAGCACTTGCAACAGTTGCAAGTGCTACTGCAGTACAACTGTAGTAGCTATATTGTCGCACTCGCAACTGTTGCAAGTGCTAATGCAGTACGGCTGTAGTAGCTATACTATCACACTCGCAACCGTTTCGAGTGCGATGGTATGTCACGTGATGTTCGCGGACCCTGTAATAGTAAGAACATGAGGCTAAGGGTCGAGGGGATAGGGCAAGAAAACGGGGGCGAAAGAAAATTGCCCTCTTATCGATAACCATCATCACCTCTACCAACGTATAGAATAAACCCAAGGACGTCAGATGCCTCCGAAAGCACCGCGCAAAAGCGGGGGGAAGAAGGCTGGGGGAACAACAGTAGCGGTGAGTGATGAATATAGAACTAACCAGTACTTCCTAATGCAACGCCTATCAGAGTGGAGCAGCATCCAATCTGCACTTGGATGAGAGGCCGATCCGAGCGCAGGATGGCAACAACCTAGCGAAGCAGATGCAGAAACTCGACACACAGGTCGCAAAATGCAAGGCAGGCGTTGCATGGATCGATCTGCTCGCGATCAGTAATCGGCTGAAGCTAGGAGTATACAATGACTGACTAGAAAATGAGGCGGAAACGAACAAGCTAATATCGTCGTTCAGGGGCTCTGGGGTTGTGTCGATGAAGATGAAGGCCGCGATTCCGATCATCATCGACACGAAGCGAATCAAGACTGGACTGGAGCTGGCAGCGAACTTTGATGACCCAGACGACGTACCTCAACTTGAGCTTAAGGACAAGGACGACATCGTTGTAGCGTCTGGACAGCATCGTCTGTCAGCGCTTCGCCGATATGTGCAGCAGCTTGAAGACGAGTATGCATCGCTTGAGAAGAAACGAGGGAAGATATCGACGCTGAAGCATCTCACCGAAGATCACATTTATAGGGTCAAAATAGAAATAGGTTTCAAACTTGTGAAAAAATATCTTTTGGCGGGCTGGTACATATCATAGAGGGTATCGATAGGATGGATATGAGCCAACAATTAAGAAAAACAGCGGTTGGATTGTAGAGATATGTTCAAAATACCGATATTTGAGCCAACCTCCCATATCACAATAATGCTGACCTCCGGAAGGTCTGGGACCATTCCCAATCGATTCACAGGCCTCAAATACCTTAGGATCAATGTTTGCAGTATCGGTATTGAGGTGAAATACCGGGATAGTGACATACATGAGGTCAGGAGGAGGAGGAGGACCTTGTATATCTCAGGAACACGATTTTTCCAGGCAATTCTGGCTTTACCATCGTGTTCAGAGGGCTCAATAGCCCCCAGGAAAAATGCTTTTGAAGGACAGGCTAGTCATATGAAGTCTAGAAAAATCGATCTTTGGGTGGGGCAGCATGACCTGGGTGGACAACTTTGGAACATGATTTTTAGAGCGAAATCCGGCTCGACCAACGTGTTCAGATGGTCAAATAACCTCTAGAACGAGTCCTACATAAAGCCAAGCAAGCCATATGAAGGCTGAAAAAATCGATCTTTGAGTGGGGGGTGGATGACAGGGGCAGCCAACTTTGGAACATGATTTTTAGAGCCGAAATCCGGCTCGACCAACGTGTTCAGATGGTCCAATAACCTCTAGAACGAGTCCTACCTAAAGCCAAGCAAGCCATATGAAAGCTGAAAAAATCGATCTTTGGGTGGGGGAGCATGACCTGGGTGGACAACTTTGGAACATGATTTTTAGAGCCAAATCCGGCTCGACCAACGTCTTTGTATGGTCCAATAACCTCTGGAATGAGTCCTATCTAAAGATAAGCAAGCCATATGAAGGCTGAAAAAATCGATCTTTGGGTGGGGGTGGATGACAGGGGCAGCCAACTTTGGAACATGGTTTTTAGAGCCAAATCCGGCTCGACCAACGTCTTTGTATGGTCCAATAACCTCTAGAATGAGTCCTACATAAAGACAAGCAAGCCATATGAAGGCTGAAAAAATCGATCTTTGGGTGGGGGAGCATGGCATGGGTGGACATCTTTGGAACATGATTTTTAGAGCGAAATACGGCTCGACCAATGTGTTCAGATGGTCCAATAACCTCTATATCTATATGTTGTGACTGTTTACAGGGTGCAAACGTCCCCGTCCACCTTTGCCTTATTTGGACATAATTTACATAAGCGTCCACCCGTCCCCCTGGCTTTTTTTCCCATCAGTGTTTTTTCTGCACTTGGATTTCCTCTTTTGGTTAAAGTCACTTATGCAACTTTCCCACTGTCCACCCGTCCCCTTCCCCTTTTGGCAACATACATTATGCAACCATCCCACCGTCCACCCGTCCCCTTCCCCTTTTGGCAACACACATTATGCAACGGTCCCACCGTCCACCCGTCCCCTTCCCCTTTTGGCAACACACATTATGCAACGGTCCCACCGTCCACCCGTCCCCTTCCCCTTTTGGTCAGACGCATTATGCAACCGTCCACCCATCCCCTTCTTCTTTTGGTCACTGTGCCACATGCCGATCGTACGACCAGACGAGACTGGCTGCTGAGGGCTGCTCTGCTCACTTTAATAAGTGAGGAGCATATATCAAGATCTGTTCTTTCCCCATGATGCTGTATTCTCCTTCGGAAAGACCATCGCGGAAAAAGATAATCCGCATTGGCGCGGCCCTGCTGCATTCAGATCACTCGTCTGTGTTTTGCCAGTAGATATCGTCCCTGAGCGTGATGCTAGCTATACAAATGTGCGACTGGAGGTAAATCGCCCCTAATTGACATTCTCAAACCAAGAAATGGCTGTCGCTGGACTAATTCACCTTCAATGTCCTCAATCTGTTCTTTCCCCATGATGCTGTATTCTCCTTCGGAAAGACCATCGCGGAAAAAGATAATCCGCATTGGCGCGGCCCTGCTACATTCAGATCACTCGACTGTGTTTTGCTGGTAGATGTCGTCCCTGAGCGTGATGTGATGACTCCATCTGCTAGCTATACAGATCGCTCGTCTGTGTTTTGCTAGTAGATGTCGTCCCTGAGCGTGATGCTAGCCATACAAATGTGCGACTGGAGGTAAATCGCCCCTAATTGACATGCTCAAACCAAGAAATGGCTGTCGCTGGACTAATTCGCCTTCAATGTCCTCAATCCGATCTTTCCCCATGATGCTGTATTCTCCTTCGGAAAGACCATCGCGGAAAAAGATAATCCGCATTGGCGCGGCCCTGCTACATTTGCCAAATTCATCAATTGTAGTACCACACCCGACATATGTAGTATGCTCTCCGCCACGTCATGAAAGGCGGTGAGCAGCTTCTTTGATCTTGGGAGGGAGTCAGTTCATTGCTTTGTAGCACCTCTTCACACAGGTAGCAGAATAAATTCATGATATTCAGTAATACAAACAAGTGGAATGATGTAGCACTATTCAGTTAGTTATCTATAGCCCTGTTGAATCTAGTGTTGCGAGGGTCTAGTTCAGAGGGGTCAGTACGTGATGGCCGTCGGTGCTAAGAAACCACCCACCAAGAAAAATTTGATCGCGTGATACGAAGTGCAAGTCCTGCAAGATCGTGTAACATCAAATGATTGAATCCGATGAAAATACTTACAGAGAATGTGGCAAGAGGGTGTCGGAAGGTAATCCATGTCGAATGAGCCATTAGCATGGTGCAAGGAAGTTCATAGTTGTGGCCGATGTCATCGACGTTGATCAAATCGAGCGACCCGCACGCCCACAGGTGAGACTAGGGTTGAGTCCCAGTGAAGAGTCGGACTAGTGATATTCCGGCCTGGCTTCAGACGGCTTGGGCTTGCAAAAAATCCAGGCTGGGCCAAAGCCACCAGCGACGGCTGGCTTTGGCTCGGCTCTGGCCTGAGCCGCGGCCCGAGTACTATAAATGTAAAATTATGAGTATGGGTTAAGATATGAACTTGAAGCACTCGCCTGTGCAGTAGGAGGGAAAGTGTGATAGGCCAGTGGGAACTGGCTAGGTAGAACACGAGGCCGTGCGATGGTCATGACCCCGGGAGTGACTGCAGGACGTTGCAACGATCATTGATGATTTCCTGGGGGTAGAATGAGTCACGTCCATCGTCTGGGATTATCTGCAGAAAACTTACGCTGAATCGAAGTCGCTCGATAAAACTGCATGGAATTTCAGTAGCAGTTCCTGTTAAACATTCAGAATATGGCCTCAGGCCTCAGTCAGCAAGGTTTCAAAGTGACTTACTTACTCTCATCACGCCAAGATTGAAGCGTAAGTGCTCTTGCTTCCTCCGTCCCACCGGTCGCCTCGTTTAATCCACCTAGTAGCGCGGTCCTTGAACTGAAGGAGAGTATGCAGGCAAGATCTTGGCCGATCAGAACATCTGGCGTGCTCGCAGTGTATCCCCGAGCCTGCGGAAAGACATAATAATGTCATCCCATCCGACGAGAACGAAACTAAGAAGGGAATTCAATAATGAAGAGGTTTTAGCAATTTAGAAGGACCTCCAAATCCTTACCCGTACGGGTGAACGCAGATACCTACATCCCTGACGAGTTGGTCCCAGAATTGTTGCCTTAGTCCATGCAACCCGTCTCTGTACCACTGAATCATATCTTTCATCTCGCAATACGTTAGGGCGAGAAACATCTACAAGGATTAAGGCTGAGTAGGATGGCTTAGGGCATGAATAAACGTACTTCAGATGCCCGAGACAATAGCCCCCATGTCGTCATTGCGTATGGATTTATCTGTGGAGCCATAAGTTCGGTTCTGCGTTCGGTTGAGCAGGATCGGCGCATACATTTGCGATGTTCCTGACAATATTGTCGAATATCTTGAGGGGTTGAAGATATGCAGTCTGGATATCGTCACATCCAACGTTGCAGTGCGATTAATTTAATCAGCCCTCATCAAAATTTATCGTTGAGACACGTACCGAGTTTTCACCAGCGATCGCTTGCTTGCATCCGCAGGTATCTGCAGGATCTAGCCTCAAATTCCTCATAAGGTAGGACTTGGATACGCGATTAGAATCGCTCGTCATGAACACTTGAAGGTGCGAACAGGTACGAGTGATGGATACATGATCGTCGCTCACAAGCACTTGAAGAAGTAGACAAGTATGAGCGAATTAAGTTGAGAGGTAATAAGTACTCAGCGGGAGAAGCCAACTATACAGCAATCCCTCAGAGGCGAAACAAGATGCCCGGAGTATTAAGGATCCAACTTGCAAGCGCTTAGCATGCTCTGTCCGAGAAAAGTAAGCTAACACTATGCAGCAGGAACCCACTGTTAGAAGCTAAAAGAAACATGCTCAGCGTTGAGAGACGACGACTAGATAACATTCGTAGTACCTAAAAGAAACACGCTATAAGAGAACACAATGTGAGACAGAGACGGCGAGATAAGATAACGGTTGACATACCTCAGCGTTGAGAGACGATGACTGAGGTATGAACAAACGAGCGACGCGAGATTATAAATTAAGAGTCGCGCGCATAGTAGGAATTGAGATAAGACGAAAAGACAAAGAGAAACGACGAGTCGATAATCCAACACCCACCAGAGGTAGTGAATGCCTGTAAAGGACGTCAAGGGTGTCCTTCACCCCCTGCAGAGGATCGAGACCATTGGATGATGTGTAAGTACTAGTATATAACGTATGTTGCCAGCTATTAATTGCCACTGGCAGCGCTCATAAGTTTGAAATGTTCAAAGTCCAACATTTGCATTTATTTGTTCCTTGTTCCTACGCGTCAAAAATCTTTGATCGCGTCGATCATCAATCAACACATTTCCTTGCTTGCAATCGTGTATTCTCACCATCGTGCTGCATGTCACTCCAAGCAGTCGGGATCGTAAGTTGTTTCGGTCACTAAAATTTCTAGACTATACGGTGTATAACTATGTAAACTCTTCCTCGACTGATCTACACTACACGTCTGTATTAGCCTTCAAACTTCCGCTTGTTGATATGCGCTCAAAACTTGTCCCCACACCTTGTCTCACCTGGCAGATCTGCTGACGACGACCCAGTAGTTTACCTATGGTAGTTTGATATCAACGGACACCCAGTCCACCTTTGCCCTCACAACTTGCCTGAATTTCCTCTAAGTCCCCACCACCCCTTGACCCTGACTACACCTAGTGCCAACTAAATGTCCGGAAAGCTGGGGAAGCAGAAGAGCAAAGTGAGACATTTGTTATTTCACAGCTTCAGTCTACTGATGCGAAGCAAATACACCCAGTACGACATCGAGAAGCGCCCTGTGACTTGCAACTGTACGGAGTGCATTAAGGAATGTCCGAAAGGCAAGAAAATCCCAAAATACGATGAGCGAAGGCACCGCCAGAGGGAGCAAAAGGTAAAAAGATCGAAAGCAACCACGTCATCCACACAGCAACGGACCTTCAAGGTGACCGTGGCGTTGGCAGGTTCTTCTGCTGACTTCGAGATAGAAGCAGGCAGCTCGTCTGATTTTGGTTTGTCTTTGTCTGTCAAACAACTGAGATTTGCTCTGATGTATCTACGCGGCACATGCGCAATCCTCTGACGACGATTTCCAACCTTTCGATGATCTCACCCCCTCATCTCTGACTCTCGCTTCTCAACTCGACGTTCCAGATATCGACTTACTACCCGAAGCCTTTTCTCTCGACACACTTACATCCAGAGCTCCTTCACCGGCAAGTGAAATGGCTATTTCTGTCACAGGCTCTGATTTCAACTCGGAACCAAGATTGACACGTCTGGTGAGTGCCGTTTTGCGTTTGGACTCTTTGCGTTGTTCGTCCCTAATTGAATCTAGCTCCTCCAAGATTTTCGTCACCTGTCATTGATGAAAAATCAGCAGCCTAAGATTATCGGACAGTTTTATACCTCATCTGCTCGCCACGCCGGTCTGATGATTTCCCATACAGGAATACCTGCTTGAACTTCACGCTCGGTTAGTTTGGCCGCTTGGTATAGCACCTTCTGCCTATCTTTCCTCTTTTCCTCGTCATCTGTATCAACCTCTGATGCTTGCTCTGACATATACTCAGGTCGTAGAAGATCCGTGGGGTCTTTTTCATTCCGGGCTTTGTACTCTTCGACTGCCTTTTCTCGATCTTCAGCAAGCTGATTCAATTGGTGCGTCAGCTCATATGATGAATATATGAAATGAGTCTTACATGCTCTTGACGACGAAGACGCTTGTTAGCAGTGTTGAACTGGCGGCGATTTGCTGCTTTCTCTTCATCAGCCTTTTCAATATACTTGCGCTTGTAGGACCTGAACTTGGACTTTGTGAACGCCACAAGATCGCCATGAGTATAGCGCACGTCTTTGTATCGCAGTGCGCAAGTTTCCTTGTCCTTTTAGGTGCATATAAGAGCTCATCTCGTCATGTCAGGCATCAACTTACTTGCTGCTCCTTCCAGACTGTAAGGATTATCAAACGTTTATCGCCGGAACATGCCGATACTCCTCTCACCGCAACCACCACTGTCAACAGCCTGGACCGTTTGTCAAGCACGATACCCGACCCCTTTTATTAGTACCTATCCTTTCAATTCCTATCGCTCGCTAAACCCTTCCTTTCGTTACCGTTCCTCCATTCGTAACACCGCCGTCTTCACCCTGTCGACAACTCTTATATCATTCTCTCGCTACACTATCAAATACAACGCCACTCCCTTCAGCTACCGCTTTCACCGACCGTACACCGAGCCCTTGCCTTTAACTATTCTAGGACGACCCTTCCTCATCCTACAGTATAAGTAGCCCATGTACATTCCTAATAACGAGCAGAATAGAACGGTAGATCTCCCAGAAGAACGCCCCGAAGAACCCGTCTCATTACCTTCTCTTATCATTGCTATAACGCGGTCACTCTCGTTTACCGATTCACGATATCTCTCGCATCCGTCATCCCTCGTTTGAAGCTAACACTAATCATTATCATTCCTTCAGCGGTCTATCTACCCCCTTCGCACTCGCATCGCCTCTAGCTACGCACGTCGTAGCTAACTTACAAGACTATGTTCGCAGCTTGCGTGAAGACAGCTGAGTTGGCTTCACTCGAAACATTACCTTGGAAGTTGAATGTCATCTTTGGAGGTTCGGCTGCACCATCCTCGTCTATCTCTTGATCCTGCTCTTCGCCAATCTCACTAGCGATAAGTCCGGTAAGATTATAAATTGTCTCTTTCAAGCAGCTCTGACGTGTATAGCAGATAAAATTATTTGTGTTCGTCCGTATGTGCTTATCCCTTCACCGATGTCGTTCGTTTGAGCATGTTTACGCATGTCTACAAACATGCATGTTACGTGCTACGCGTCAAAATGCACGTAACGCGCGCCACGCGTCAAAATGCACGTAACACATAGGTAATACTAACGACGCTATTACTTTGACTACTGACCGCACACTGCAGCGTCGCATTTCGGTTCAACGGCGGTTGTCGTTGTTTGGCCAACAATGTGGCGGCCTTGCGGTGATTTGTTTAAATACTCGCAGTTCCTTACTAACGCTTTGATTCAGTTCCTCCCATCAACTACGCCTGATCATGCCCTCGAAGAAGATGACGGCGAAGAAATCCACCGGGGGTTCAGCCCCCCGCGTGGTCATCACGCTTGAGGCTGCAGACGACGTCTCAGACGCATCGCAGAGCGATGAGATGGACGTAGCGTCCGACGGTTCTCACCATAACGACGTACGTATTATTTCGTTTCATTGCTCGCTAACGTACTTACAACAGAGTTAGTTTTGTATCGTTTGTCGCGACGGCGCCGTAGAGCCAAATTCGCTCGTCTGCTGCAGCGAATGTCCGCGTGTCGTCTGCGTCAATTGCATGGACATACCTGCCGCGTTCCAGCACGCCGTCCTGGCCGATGACGTCCTTTTCCAATGTATTTGTTGTTATATATCCCAGCAAGAGAGCAGGCGGCGGCAAGAGAACGGTCCAAGTCGCTTGCCATACTTTGTCCGTCTTTCCGATCGCTTTTATTCACTTGCGATTCACTTATTCGACAGGGTTTCCACTACTCCGACGGACGGCCGGTACTGGACAGGTTCCTGAACATCCGCGCCACCCTGGAGCTGTCCCTCCGCGCCCAAATATCCTCAGCCCCCGTTCTCTTCGTTCACTTGAAGATAGTAGACTACGACGCTACGGGAGGGTCGTTCGATCTCGCGTACGATTTCCTCAAGCCGTACTTCCCGTGCGGCGGGCTCGAGCGTCGCGAGGTGACGTTTGACATCGCCACGACCGCGAAGGCCGCAAACTATCAGCGATCCGTAGATAGCATGGTACGCGCTCTCAAGGAGCAAGGCAAGTGGGACCGCGTGGTGATAGGCATCTCCGACCACACGGACAACGACAACGGCGACCCATTCGCAGGATACGACGGGAAAAAAAGATTCATCGCTGCACGCGTCGATAATGTGAGTTATTTATTTATTCTGACGGTGATTTCAACTACTAATATCTCATAGTTTTTAGATATCATTCTCAAACCGTGGCAGGGCCTCGTCGATCACGCGTCCGAATCATACTTATGGTTCTTTTGCTGCGGTGCCCTAGTCAACAACATCGAGTCGTTCAAAACCTTGCAGACGTCTATTCTTCGGTATGTCCTCTACTTTCGCTTAGCATTTGCGCTTCTAACCGAGTTCTATTCCAGTCACCGTATGAGCGCCGCTGTTGCATTTACCGCGCCTCGCTTCCAGCCTAGTTTTACATCGCATCTCCTTCTTGCGTTCGCTGAGATCGTACTCCTCGAGCGATTCGCGATTCACAACTCTTTTCCGCACATGCTGGGGCAATCGTTCAAGCTCGGACGTCACACGGACATTTTCTTGATGACCCCAGACAAGGACCAACTGACGGTGACCAAATACTGTTGGACCCACATCGACCATCGCCCATGGGGTCATTACCTACCCCTACTCTGTCCTAGCTGTGGTGTAGGGAATGCTTGGCGATCTGCCAGCAAGTCCAGAGTCTACACTTTTGAGTGCACTAATCACCCTTGTCGTACGTCTTACACATTCAAACAGCCAGAGGGTTCTAGGATGCTGCATCCCGGGAAGACGGGCAGCAGTTGCTGGATCTCCATCCCTTGGAAATATTGAGCGTCTGAATAACATACCGTTTTGTAGACTTAGGATAGACGCGTTTTTTGAATCATGAGCGTTTGAACGAGGCAACGATCCGAAAACACGATCTGGGACAATGACGGCGGCAATGATGCAAAACGCGACCGCAGGAAAGTAACACGACTGGCGGCAAAACAGCGCGCATAAAAGGACACAGTATAGGTTCATATGGCCAGCAATAAGGCAGGCAATCGCCCGACAAGAAGGCAGGCGAGGGCAGGTAAGGACTAGGGAACTAGGGAACTGCACGGGTACGGGTATACCCGTGCGGGTGCGGGGTATGGGTACGTGCGGGGTACAGGTACGGCTCTAGTGTTGCAATGCCCGTACCCGTACCCGTACCCTCGTGCCGGGTTAAGGTTAAAACGGTAGGGTAAGTGTGGTACTGGGTTGCAAGGAGGGGAAGATGAAATACGCACTGTGAGAGGAGAACCGCACCGATCGTGTCGAGTAAGGGCTTGAGAGAGCAAGCGCGATGTGCGCGTGGTATTGGAAAGACGAGGCGAATGAGGGCTTTCTAACGTATCCATAATCGAGGGAAACGGCGCAGGTACGGGCGAGATACGAGCTAGATATGACTTTGATGAGGTTGCAAGGAGGGGAAGATGAAATACGCACTTTGACAGGAGAACCGCACCGATCGTGTCAGGGTAAGGGCTTGAGAGCAAGCGCGATGTGCGCTTGGTATTGTAACGACGAGGCGAATGAGGGCTTGAGAGCAAGCGCGATGTGCGCTTGGTATTGGAACGACGAGGCGAATGAGGGCTTTCTAACGTATCCATAATCGAGGGAAACGGCGCAGGTACGGGCGAGATACGAGCTAGATATGATTTTGATAAGGTTGCAAGGAGGGGAAGATGAAATACGTACTGTGAGAGGAGAACCGCACCGATCGTGTCGAGTAAGGGCTTGAAATGATTCTGACGAATGGGGCTTTCGAACGTATCCGGAATCGAGGGAAACGGCGCAGGTACGGGCGAGATACGAGCTAGATATGACTTTGATGAGGTTGCAAGGAGGGGAAGATGAAATACGCACTGTGAGAGGAGAACCGCACCGATCGTGTCGGGTAAGGGCTTGAGAGCAAGCGCGATGTGCGCTTGGTATTGTAACGACGAGGCGAATGAGGGCTTTCTTATGTATCCATAATAGAGGGAAACGGCGCAGGTACGGGCGAGATACGAGCTAAATATGACTTTGATAAGGTTGCAAGGAAGGGAAGAGGAAATACGCACTGTGAGAGGAGAACCGCACCGATCGTGTCGAGTAAGGGCTTGAAATGATTCTGACGAATGGGGCTTTCGAACGTATCCGGAATCGAGGGAAACGGCGCAGGTACGGGCGAGATACGAGCTAGATTTGACTTTGATAAGGTTGCAAGGAGGGGAAGAGGAAATACGCACTGTGAGAGGAGAACCGCACCGATCGTGTCGAGTAAGGGCTTGAAATGATTCTGACGAATGGGGCTTTCGAACGTATCCGGAATCGAGGGAAACGGCGCAGGTACGGGCGAGATACGAGCTAGATTTGACTTTGATAAGGTTGCAAGGAGGGGAAGAGGAAATACGCACTGTGAGAGGAGAACCGCACCGATCGTGTCGAGTAAGGGCTTGAAATGATTCTGACGAATGGGGCTTTCGAACGTATCCGGAATCGAGGGAAACGGCGCAGGTACGGGCGAGATACGAGCTAGATTTGACTTTGATAAGGTTGCAAGGAGGGGAAGATGAAATACGCACTGTGAGAGGAGAACCGCGCCGATCGTGTCGATTAAGGGCTTGAAATGATGCTGACGAATGGAGCTTTCGAACGCTAGCAAACGCTTAATGGCGTGCACAGCGAATCCTATGGTAGTGCGCTGTTAGTCTGAATCTCCTCCTGGAAATGGGAGACTGGACTTAGAAGGTCGGTAAGCTAGTACATTGGTTATCTCGTACTATGTATAATTCATAGAGACCTGCGGGTATACCCTCCGTGGGTCGTACCCCAGGTCTGGTACCCGTTGAAAACACTAAGGATAGGGGAGACTAATACATTACTAACTAACCCTGTCCAGCGTTAAACTCGTTCCTAGCAACTCGACGATGGGAGTAGTAAGGCTGAACTTACCACATGTTAGCGCTCGCTCGTTGAAGTCAAAAGCATTCGAGTTTGTTAACAAGGACGGATGAAGTTTTGGTCGACGCGATTTCAAGTCGAAAACATTCCAAGTCCAATATTTGTATGTGTTTGCGTATTGTCACGTGCACTCAGCGTTTGCGACGCGGCTTGCCAAACAACGACAAACATAGTTGGTTTATCAACAACGCGCCATTCAGTTCCCACGGTTTGTTTTCTCAACCGCACTTACATCTTATGATCTCTGTTCTTATGGCCGTCACTCCTTTGGGCCCTTGCAGACTGCAGCTGCAAGGGTTCAAAGGCAACGCCTTGAAGTACAGGTATGTTTCTGTCTCCATTCAACCATCTACTGACTTGTTTGCCTTTTTGACGTCTAGGAACCTTTCTGGCAGTCCCCCATTGGGGACTGCCGTCTCTTTGAATTTGCCTGGCGGTGCATTTTAATTCCTATCCTTAAC